>NC_143046.1:88810000-88840000 GCF_057628025.1 Oncorhynchus mykiss
TTGTCGAGGGTGCAACAAGTCAGCACCTCAGGAGTAAATGTCAGTTGGCTTTTCATAGCCGATTATTAAGAGTATCTCTACCGCTCCTACTGTCTCTAGAGAGTTGAAAACAGCAGGTCTGGGACAGGTAGCACGTCCCAGGTAGCACGTCCCAGGTAGCAGGTCCCAGGTAGCACGTCCCAGGTAGCACGTCCCAGGTAGCACGTCCCAGGTAGCAGGTCCCAGGTAGCAGGTCCCAGGTGGCAGGTCCCAGGTAGCACGTCCCAGGTAGCACGTCCCAGGTAGAACGTCCCAGGTAGCATGTCCCAGGTAGCAGTAGCAGGTCCCAGGTAGCAGGTCCCAGGTAGCACGTCCCAGGTAGCAGGTCCCAGGTCCCAGGTAGCAGGTCCCAGGTAGAAGGTCCCAGGTAGCAGGTCCCAGGTAGCAGGTCCCAGGTAGCAGTAGCAGGTCCCAGGTAGCAGGTCCCAGGTAGCAGGTCCCAGGTAGCACGTCCCAGGTAGCACGTCCCAGGTAGAACGTCCCAGGTAGCATGTCCCAGGTAGCATTAGCAGGTCCCAGGTAGCAGGTCCCAGGTAGCACGTCCCAGGTAGCAGGTCCCAGGTCCCAGGTAGCAGGTCCCAGGTAGAAGGTCCCAGGTAGCAGGTCCCAGGTAGCAGGTCCCAGGTAGCAGTAGCAGGTCCCAGGTAGCAGGTCCCAGGTAGCAGGTCCCAGGTAGCACGTCCCAGGTAGCACGTCCCAGGTAGCACGTCCCAGGTAGCAGGTCCCAGGTAGCAGGTCCCAGGTAGCAGGTCCCAGGTAGCAGGTCCCAGGTAGCAGGTCCCAGGTAGCAGGTCCCAGGTAGCAGGTCCCAGGTAGCACGTCCCAGGTAGCAGGTCCCAGGTAGCAGGTCCCAGGTAGCAGGTCCCAGGTAGCACGTCCCAGGTAGCAGGTCCCAGGTAGCAGGTCCCAGGTAGAAGGTCCCAGGTAGCACGTCCCAGGTAGCACGTCCCAGGTAGCACGTCCCAGGTAGCACGTCCCAGGTAGCACGTCCCAGGTAGCAGGTCCCAGGTAGCAGGTCCCAGGTAGCAGGTCCCAGGTAGCAGGTCCCAGGTAGCACGTCCCAGGTAGCACGTCCCAGGTAGCAGGTCCCAGGTAGCACGTCCCAGGTAGCACGTCCCAGGTAGCACGTCTCAGACAACCACATATCACAGTCATAGTAAGACATTTTTTCCTCAATAAAGTAGCCATCTCTCTTCCTCCCCTCTCCTCTCTTCTCTCCTCTTAAGATGAGGGAGGACGATTTATTTTTCATGATCACGGCCTTATTTCTATCACAGCATATTGGATGACTGTCATTCATATTCCATTCATTTCAGCTCAATGTAACAGCGATAGGTTTAGGCTACTACCGGATTCTAGAATGTTTCCTTGTACCCCTTATGAGGTTGATACAACCTAGCCTATGAATGAAAGTTTTACAATGTAGGTGCACACAGGTCGAGTTAACATTTTGAGGTGACAGACAGTGACACATGGACAGACAGACCGCCTTGCACACTCTGGCCTGCATCTAGTTGATCGAGGGTGTATTCATTAAGTCCAACAGTTGCAAACGAGAGTTTCTATTGGACGAATTCAGGTATGTTTATCCCCGTTTCGTTCCGTTTGCTTCCGTTTTTAGAAACGTTTTTCGGAATCGGCAGAATGAATACACCTCTGATCACGGGTAAACACAGTTCACTTTCATAGAAGCCACGTTGTATTCCTTCTGGCATCTATTATCCTCTCCTCTCCTCACCTTTTCCATTCGTTTGTGGACTTCAATGCTCTACCCATCAGCTGGATGTGACCAGGCAAAAAAAAATACAACTTTCCAAGCCAAACCATATCATAACCACTACACACAGCCTACATTGTTGTCACCATATTAGCTAAAGTAACCTCATAGTCAACATAGCTAATAGAACTAACGTGTTAGTAAACCTGCTATAATCATGAAGTAACGTTACAGTATACAGTCAGTAAGCAGTCTAGCAGTTACACCGTGTGTCGTCTGTGTCTGTGTCTGTGTCTGTGTCTGTGTCTGTGTCTGTTTGTGTGTGTGAGCGTGAGAGAGAGCAGAGGACAGGATGATAGAGGAGCAGAAGACAGGATGAGAGAGGAGCAGAGAGGACAGTAGGAGAGAGGAGCAAAGAGGACAGGAGCAAAGAGGACAGGAGGAGAGAGGAGCAAAGAGGACAGGAGGAGAGAGGAGCAAAGAGGACAGGAGGAGAGAGGAGCAGAGAGGACAGGAGGAAAGAAGAGCAGAGGACAGGATGAGAGAAAAGCAGAGAGGACAGGAGGAGAGAGGAGCAGAGAGGACAGGAGGAGAGAGGACAGGAGGAGAGAGGACAGGATGAGAGAGGAGCAGAGAGGACAGGATGAGAGAGGAGCAGAGAGGACAGGAGGAGAGAAGAGCAGAGAGGACAGCATAGAGGAATGAGACGGAATGAAAGGGATTGTGACAGAGGATCACTCTCTAACAGAGACAGAACGGAGAGCAGTGGTTCACTTTGTCCAGCACTTAGGCTCTGTGATAGAAGCGTCCTTAGTGTTTGCCCCGTCCACGTGGAACTGTAGTGTCCGATGACGTCATTTTTTGCTTGTTTGGACAATGTGTTTAAAGAGCTTCTGCGATAAAGGAAATATTGACCTTTAGAAGGAGTGGTTTGATGTGGTTGCATTTTAATCCAGTGCCTGCACAGTTCAACAAGATGAGCTCAGCTTATTAGGCTCGGTCTCACTCTCACTCTCCTCTCCTCTCCTCTCCTCTCCTCTCCTCTCCTCTCCTCTCCTGTTCTCTCTCTTCTCCTCCTCTCCTCTCCTGTTCTCTCTCCTCTCTTCTCCTCTCCTCTCCTCTCCTCTCCTCTCCTCTCCTCTCCTCTCCTCTCCTCTCCTCTCCTCTCCTGTTCTCTCTCTTCTCCTCCTCTCCTCTCCTGTTCTCTCTCCTCTCTTCTCCTCTCCTCTCCTCTCCTCTCCTCTCCTCTCACTCTCCTCTCCTCTCCTCTCCTCTCCTCTCCTCTCCTGTTCTCTCTCTTCTCCTCCTCTCCTCTCCTGTTCTCTCTCCTCTCTTCTCCTCTCCTCTCCTCTCCTCTCCTGTCCTCTCCTCTCCTCTCCTCTCCTGTTCTCTCTCTTCTCCTCCTCTCCTCTCCTGTTCTCTCTCCTCTCTTCTTCTCTTCTCTTCTCCTTCCCTTCCCTTCCCTTCTCCTCTCCTCTCCTCTCCTCTCCTCTCCTCTCCTCTCCTCTCCTCTCCTCTCCTCTCCTCTCCTCTCCTGTCCTCTCTCCTCCTCTCTTCTCCTTTCCTCTCCTCTCCTCTCCTCTCCTCTCCTCTCCTCTCCTCTCCTCTCCTCTCCTCTCCTCTCCTGTTCTCTCTCTTCTCCTCCTCTCCTCTCCTGTTCTCTCTCCTCTCTTCTCCTCTTCTCTTCTCCTCTCCTTCCCTTCCCTTCCCCTCTCCTCTCCTCTCCTCTCCTCTCCTCTCCTCTCCTCTCCTCTCCTCTCCTCTCCTCTCCTCTCTCCTCCTCTCTTCTCCTCTCCTCTCCTGTCCTGTTCTCTCTCCTCTCCTCTCCTCTCCTCTCCTCTCCTCTCCTCTCCTCTCCTCTCCTGTCCTCTCTCCTCCTCTCTTCTCCTCTCCTCTCCTCTCCTCTCCTGTTCTCTCTCCTCTCTTCTCCTCTCCTCTCCTGTTCTCTCTCCTCTCTTCTCCTCTCCTTCCCTTCCCTTCTCCTCTCCTCTCCTCTCCTCTCCTCTCCTCTCCTCTCCTCTCCTGTCCTGTCCTCTCCTCTCCTCTCCTCTCCTCTCCTCTCCTCTCCTCTCCTCTCCTCTCCTGTCCTGTTCTCTCTCCTCTCCTCTCCTCTCCTCTCCTCTCCTCTCCTCTCCTCTCCTCTCCTCTCCTCTCCTCTCCTCTCCTCTCCTTTCCTCTCCTCTCCTCTCCTCTCCTGTCCTGTCCTGTCCTGTCCTGTCCTTGTCTCTCCACTTCCCACAGATGTCCCTAAGTTCTCGTCAGAGGAAGAGGAGGCTAAGCGGATCGCGGAGATGGGGAAGCCAGTGCTGGGGGAACACTCCAAACTGGAGGTCATCATCGAGGAGTCCTACGAGTTCAAGGTACGGGACAGTCTGTCACTCCAACTGTCACTCCAACTGTCACTCCAACACACGCACGCACACACACATACACACACACACAGCTAAACACTCTCACCATCAAAGGTTGAAGTGTGTTTTTGTGACTCCCCATCAGAGCCAGCGGATGAATGAATTCAGTTGATGTTGCTGCCATCATGTGGAGAATCATGTGAACTTCATGTCTTTGTTCTAATAACAATCTCAAATCAAATCAAATTGTATTGGGTCTGGCTGTACACATATTTAGCAGATGTTATTGCGGGTGTAGAGAAATGCTTGTGTTCCTAGTGCAGTAATATCTAACAATTCACAACAATACACACAAATATATATATAAATATAAGAATGGAATTAAGAAATATATACATATTATCATTGGTATCGTCCAAACTGTAATAATAATAATACTAATCCAACCCCCAGCTGTAACCAGATTGGTATAGTCCAAACTGTAATTATAATAATAATAATAATAATAATACTAATCCAACCCACAGCTGTAACCAGATTGGTATAGTCCAAACTGTAATAATAATAATAATACTAATCCAACCCACAGCTGTAACCAGATTGGTATAGTCCAAACTGTAATAATAATAATAATACTAATCCAACCCCCAGCTGTAACCAGATTGGTATAGTCCAAACTGTAATAATAATAATAATAATACTAATCCAACCCCCAGCTGTAACCAGATTGGTATAGTCCAAACTGTAATAATAATAATAATACTAATCCAACCCCCAGCTGTAACCAGATTGGTATAGTCCAAACTGTAATAATAATAATAATAATCCAACCCCCAGCTGTAACCAGATTGGTATAGTCCAAACTGTAATAATAATAATAAGCCAACCCCCAGCTGTAACCAGATTGGTATAGTCCAAACTGTAATAATAAGCCAACCCCCAGCTGTAACCAGATTGGTATAGTCCAAACTGTAATAATAATAATAAGCCAACCCCCAGCTGTAACCAGATTGGTATAGTCCAAACTGTAATAATAATAATAAGCCAACCCCCAGCTGTAACCAGATTGGTATAGTCCAAACTGTAATAATAATAATAAGCCAACCCCCAGCTGTAACCAGATTGGTATAGTCCAAACTGTAATAATAATAGTCCAACCCCCAGCTGTAACCAGATTGGTCCAGACTGAGATGCTATAATAATCAGTTAAATACATGGCCCACCAAGGGAGCCTCCAAGGCTCTGGACAGAAATAGTGCACTAGATTGGGAGTAGGGTGCATTTGGGATGCAGCCTGAGTGTATTTCCTATGTGCCTTTTCCCTCAGAACACAGTGGACAAGCTGATCAAGAAGACGAACCTGGCTCTGGTGGTGGGCACCAACTCCTGGAGACAACAGTTCATGGAGGCTATCACAGTCAGTGCAGGTAAACACCAGCTCCTAGACCAGTCAGTGCAGGTAAACACCAGCTCCTAGACCAGTCAGTGCAGGTAAACACCAGCTCCTAGACCAGTCAGTACAGATAAACACCAGCTCCTAGACCAGTCAGTGCAGGTAAACACCAGCTCCTAGACCAGTCAGTGCAGGTAAACACCAGCTCCTAGACCAGTCAGTACAGATAAACACCAGCTCCTAGACCAGTCAGTGCAGATAAACACCAGCTCCTAGACCAGTCAGTACAGATAAACACCAGCTCCTAGACCAGTCAGTACAGATAAACACCAGCTCCTAGACCAGTCAGTGCAGGTAAACACCAGCTCCTAGACCAGTCAGTGCAGGTAAACACCAGCTCCTAGACCAGTCAGTGCAGATAAACACCAGCTCCTAGACCAGTCAGTACAGATAAACACCAGCTCCTAGACCAGTCAGTACAGGTCCCACTCTAGTGGACGTCGTGTAAGGGAGAAGAGGAAAATGGTCGAAACATTGTGATCGTAATCGTTCACCATCTTTTACAGGTTTTATACATCAGACAGTATGTGTTGGGTCTAAGGGGAGCCAGGTAGCGATCAGAGCACTCAAAGAAAGAGGATATTTAAAATTTTAAAAATACATTGTGACAAAAAACATGGATCTCTGTTGAGTTTTGATTGTTATATATTATAAAATATGTGTTTATATATGTTATATCGGAAACTGTGGAGTATGTTTTTGTTGTTGTTGTTCAATCTAGGTTATCGTCCTATGATCCCGCAACACTAAAACTGTCCCGTTGGATGATTCGTTTATTTTAGGCGGTTGCATAAAAATACATTCCCCTGATGTTACAAGAATGTTCCTGGAACACATTTCATCTGCTCTTTAAAATGTTCCCAGAATGTTTTATTTACATTGTGGGAACAGTCTGTTGGGAACAGTCTGTTGGGAACAGTCTGATGGGAACAGTCTGTTGGGAACCGTCTGATGGCAACAGTCTGTTGGGAACAGTCTGTTGGGAACAGTCTGTTGGGAACAGTCTGTTGGGAACAGTCTGTTGGGAACAGTCTGACGGGAACAGTCTGACGGGAACAGTCTGTTGGGAACAGTCTGTTGGGAACAGTCTGTTGGGAACATTGTAGGGAACAGTCTGTTGGGAACAGTCTGTTGGGAACAGTCTGGTGGGAACAGTCTGATGGGAACAGTCTGTTTGGAACAGTCTGTTGGGAACCATCTGTTGGGAACAGTCTGTTGGGAACATTGTAGGGAACAGTCTGTTGGGAACAGTCTGATGGGAACAGTCTGATGGGAACAGTCTGATGGGAACAGTCTGATGGGAACAGTCTGTTGGGAACAGTCTGACGGGAACCGTCTGTTGGGAACATTGTTGGGAACCGTCTGTTGGGAACCGTCTGTTGGGAACAGTCTGTTGGGAATAGTCTGTTGGGAACCGTCTGATGGGAACCGTCTGTTGGGAACCGTCTGTTGGGAACCGTCTGTTGGGAACAGTCTGATGGGAACATTGTAGGGACGTCAGAAAGATGTGTTCCCAAAAAAACACAAAAACGGTTTCCTTGTTTCTTTTAGAGTGAAAATAACATTCAACTGATGTTGAAAGAACGTTCCCAGAACACATTTTTACACTCTTTTAAAAAAGTTCCTAAAACATTTTATTTAGGTTCTGCAAACATTGTGGGGATACGCAAAGAGATAAACACTAAAACTGTCCAGTTGTGCTGACATTCAGATAATGTTTCGTATTAGAGGACACAAAACATTCCTTTTGATGTTGACAGAATGTTGACAGAACAGCCATTCTGAGTTCTTTAATAAAAGGTTCCCAGACATGTAATTAGGGTCTGGGAACAGTGTATTTACCTTAAAAGAGATGTTCAGTTGTGATGACATTCATACAATGTTTAAGTTAGGTTGCAGAGGACATTCCCTTAATGTTGTACAAAAAAACAAAAAACGTTATTTAAAGGTTCCCAGAACATTGAATTAAGTTAAAGATATAAGGCAATGTAACACTAAGAGTACCAACCAAACATGTTGCCTTTTAACGTTGTATTTACGTTTGAGCTGATCTTAATAGCTTTAGTAATATGTAAAACAAAATATATAATAACGTCAACAAGACTTGCTTGCGTGCTGTCACGACAACAGACTACAAATGATACCACATCCAGAAAGCGTCGGAGACATCGGAGCCAGAAGGAGACATCGGAGCCAGAAGGAGACATCGGAGACATCGGAAACATCGGAGACATCGGAGACATCGGAAACATCGGGGACCTCGGGGACATCGGAGACCTCGGGGACATCGGAGCCAGAAGGAGACATCGGAGACGTCGGAGACGTCGGAGCCAGAAGGAGAGAGAGAGAGTCGGACGCGATGTAGAGAAGACGGCTAGACTTTCCTTAGCCACGGAGAGGAGACATTTCTCCCTACGTCACCGCTCCTCCGCAGTCTCTTTAGCTCCACACAGTCAACTCCTGGAAGGCCCTCCCTCTGTCACTTTGGTGTTCAAATATTTAATCCCGATGGCTCTCTGTATTATTTAATGAGCTCCACGCTGAAAAATGTATGTCCCTCACATGACCTGCCACTTTGAATCATTCCAGCACCCACCTACATATACCTAGACCTGTCTAACCTCCTGCCAGCACCCACCACTCTGCCTACATATACCTAGACCTGTCTAACCTCCTGCCAGCACCCACCTATATATACCTAGGCCTGTCTAACCTCCTGCCAGCACCCACCTATATATACCTAGGCCTGTCTAACCTCCTGCCAGCACCCACCACTCTGCCTATATATACCAAGGCCTGTCTAACCTCCTGCCAGCACCCACCACTCTGCCTACATATACCTAGGCCTGTCTAACCTCCTGACAGCACCCACCTATATATACCTAGGCCTTTCTAACCTCCTGCCAGCACCCACCACTCTGCCTACATATACCTAGACCTGTCTAACCTCCTGCCAGCACCCACCTATATATACCTAGGCCTGTCTAACCTCCTGCCAGCACCCACCACTCTGCCTACATATACCTAGGCCTGTCTAACCTCCTGCCAGCACCCACCTATATATACCAAGGCCTGTCTAACCTCCTGCCAGCACCCACCTATATATACCTAGGCCTGTCTAACCTCCTGCCAGCACCCACCACTCTGCCTACATATACCTAGGCCTGTCTAACCTCCTGCCAGCACCCACCTATATATACCTAGGCCTGTCTAACCTCCTGCCAGCACCCACCTACATATACCTAGGCCTGTCTAACCTCCTGCCAGCACCCACCTATATATACCAAGGCCTGTCTAACCTCCTGCCAGCACCCACCTATATATACCTAGGCCTTTCTAACCTCCTGCCAGCACCCACCACTCTGCCTATATATACCAAGGCCTGTCTAACCTCCTGCCAGCACCCACCTACATATACCTAGGCCTGTCTAACCTCCTGCCAGCACCCACCTATATATACCAAGGCCTGTCTAACCTCCTGCCAGCACCCACCACTCTGCCTACATATACCTAGGCCTGTGTAACCTCCTGCCAGCACCCACCTATATATACCAAGGCCTTTCTAACCTCCTGCCAGCACCCACCACACTGCCTACATATACCTAGGCCTGTCTAACCTCCTGCCAGCACCCACCTATATATACCTAGGCCTGTCTAACCTCCTGCCAGCACCCACCTATATATATACCTAGGCCTGTCTAACCTCCTGCCAGCACCCACCTATATATACCTAGACCTGTCTAACTTCTTGCCAGCACCCACCTATATATACCTAGGCCTGTCTAACCTCCTGCCAGCACCCACCTACATATACCTAGGCCTGTCTAACCTCCTGCCAGCACCCACCTATATATACCTAGGCCTGTCTAACCTCCTGCCAGCACCCACCTATATATACCTAGGCCTGTCTAACCTCCTGCCAGCACCCACCTATATATACCTAGGCCTGTCTAACCTCCTGCCAGCACCCACCACTCTGCCTACATATACCAAGGCCTGTCTAACCTCCTGCCAGCACCCACCTACATATACCTAGGCCTGTCTAACCTCCTGCCAGCACCCACCTATATATACCAAGGCCTGTCTAACCTCCTGCCAGCACCCACCACTCTGCCTACATATACCTAGGCCTGTCTAACCTCCTGCCAGCACCCACCTATATATACCAAGGCCTTTCTAACCTCCTGCCAGCACCCACCACACTGCCTACATATACCTAGGCCTGTCTAACCTCCTGCCAGCACCCACCTACATATACCAAGGCCTGTCTAACCTCCTGCCAGCACCCACCTATATATACCTAGGCCTGTCTAACCTCCTGCCAGCACCCACCTATATATATACCTAGGCCTGTCTAACCTCCTGCCAGCACCCACCTATATATACCTAGGCCTGTCTAACCTCCTGCCAGCACCCACCTATATATACCTAGGCCTGTCTAACCTCCTGCCAGCACCCACCACTCTGCCTACATATACCTAGACCTGTCTAACCTCCTGCCAGCACCCACCTATATACACCTAGGCCTGTCTAACCTCCTGCCAGCACCCACCACTCTGCCTACATATAACTAGACCTGTCTAACTTCCTGCCAGCACCCACCTACATATACCTAGGCCTGTCTAACCTCCTGCCAGCACCCACCTACATATACCTAGGCCTGTCTAACCTCCTGCCAGCACTCACCACTCTGCCTACATATACCAAGGCCTGTCTAACTTCCTGCCAGCACCCACCTACATATACCTAGGCCTGTCTAACCTCCTGCCAGCACCCACCACTCTGCCTACATATACCTAGGCCTGTCTAACCTCCTGCCAGCACCCACCTATATATACCAAGGCCTGTCTAACCTCCTGCCAGCACCCACCTATATATACCTAGACCTGTCTAACTTCCTGCCAGCACCCACCTATATATACCTAGGCCTGTCTAACCTCCTGCCAGCACCCACCACTCTGCCTACACATACCTAGACCTGTCTAACTTCCTGCCAGCACCCACCTATATATACCTAGGCCTGTCTAACCTCCTGCCAGCACCCACCTATATATACTTAGGCCTTTCTAACCTCCTGCCAGCACCCGGCTCTGCGTCCCACCTAGTCCCCTGCCCAGCTACCCTCCATGGAGGCCTGGTGTTGGCCGTGGGGAACTGGGCCATTCACTCACAGTACTTGTCAGGCTACCAACCTCTGTTGAGGTATGAGTCTATGTTCCTGTTAGAGTGGATTAAACACACTGAAAAACAGGACGTAACTATGAAATACAACAATCTGCTGTTATGAAATATTCCTCAATGTGTAATAAATTAAAATGATTCTCTTCCTTCCCCTTGATGTCATTCCTCTTTCCTATCTCCCCCTCCTCCATCACAATCCATCACATTCTGTCCTCCTCCTCCTCCATCACAATCCCTCCATTCTGTCCTCCTCCTCCTCCATTACAATCCATCCATTCTGTCCTCCTCCTCCTTCATCACAATCCCTCCATTCTGTCCTCCTTCTTCATCCCAATCCCTCCATTCTGTCCTCCTTCTTCATCCCAATCCCTCCATTCTGTCCTCCTCCTCCTTCATCACAATCCCTCCATTCTGTCCTCCTCCATCACAATCCCTCCATTCTGTCCTCCTTCTTCATCCCAATCCCTCCATTCTGTCCTCCTCCTCCTTCATCACAATCGCTCCATTCTGTCCTCCTTCTTCATCCCAATCCCTCCATTCTGTCCTCCTCCTCCTCCTTCATCACAATCCCTCCATTCTGTCCTCCTCCTCCATCACAATCCCTCCATTCTGTCCTCCTTCTTCATCACAATCCCTCCATTCTGTCCTCCTTCTTCATCCCAATCCCTCCATTCTGTCCTCCTCCTCCTTCATCACAATCCCTCCATTCTGTCCTCCTCCTCCATCACAATCCATCACATTCTGTCCTCCTCCTCCATCACAATCCATCACATTCTGTCCTCCTCCTCCTCCATCACAATCCCTCCATTCTGTCCTCCTCCTCCATCACAATCCCTCCATTCTGTCCTCCTCCTCCATCACAATCCCTCCATTCTGTCCTCCTCCTCCTTCATAACAATCCCTCCATTCTGTCCTCCTCCTCCTTCATAACAATCCCTCCATTCTGTCCTCCTCCTCCTCCATCACAATCCCTCCATTCTGTCCTCCTTCTTCATCCCAATCCCTCCATTCTGTCCTCCTCCTCCTTCATCACAATCCCTCCATTCTGTCCTCCTCCTCCATCACAATCCCTCCATTCTGTCCTCCTCCTCATCACAATCCCTCCATTCTGTATTCCTCCTCCTCCTTCATAACAATCCCTCCATTCTGTCCTCCTCCTCCCCATAACAATCCCTCCATTCTGTCCTCCTCCTCCCCCATAACAATCCCTCCATTCTGTCCTCCTCCTCCATCACAATCCCTCCATTCTGTCCTCCTCCTCCATCACAATCCCTCCATTCTGTCCTCCTCCTCCATCACAATCCCTCCATTCTGTCCTCCTCCTCCTTCATAACAATCCCTCCATTCTGTCCTCCTCCTCCTCCATCACAATCCCTCCATTCTGTCCTCCTCCTCATCACAATCCCTCCATTCTGTCCTCCTCCTCTATCACAATCCCTCCATTCTGTCTTCCTCCTCTATCACAATCCCTCCATTCTGTCCTCCTCCTCCATCACAATCCCTCCATTCTGTCCCCCTCCTCCTCCATCACAATCCCTCCATTATGTCCTCCTCCATCACAATCCCTCCATTATGTCCTCCTCCATCACAATCCCTCCATTCTGTCCTCCTCCTCCATCACAATCCCTCCATTCTGTCCTCCTCCTCATCACAATCCCTCCATTCTGTATTCCTCCTCCTCCTTCATAACAATCCCTCCATTCTGTCCTCCTCCTCCCCATAACAATCCCTCCATTCTGTCCTCCTCCTCCCCCATAACAATCCCTCCATTCTGTCCTCCTCCTCCATCACAATCCCTCCATTCTGTCCTCCTCCTCCTTCATAACAATCCCTCCATTCTGTCCTCCTCCTCCTCCATCACAATCCCTCCATTCTGTCCCCCTCCTCCTCCATCACAATCCCTCCATTCTGTCCTCCTCCATCACAATCCCTCCATTCTGTCCTCCTCCTCCTCCATCACAATCCCTCCATTCTGTCCTCCTCCACCTCCTCCTCCATCACAATCCTTCCATTCTGTCCTCCTCCTCCATCACAATCCCTCAATTCTGTCCTCCTCCTCCATCACAATCCCTCCATTCTGTCCTCCTCCTCCTCCTCTATCACAATCCCTCCATTCTGTCCTCCTCCTCCATCACAATCCCTCCATTCTGTCCCCCTCCTCCTCCATCACAATCCCTCCATTCTGTCCTCCTCCATCACAATCCCTCCATTCTGTCCTCCTCCTCCTCCATCACAATCCCTCCATTCTGTCCTCCTCCTCCTCCTCCATCACAATCCCTCCATTCTGTCCTCCTCCTCCATCACAATCCCTCCATTCTGTCCTCCTCCTCCATCACAATCCCTCCATTCTGTCCTCCTCTTCCATCACAATCCCTCCATTCTGTCCTCCTCCTCCATCACAATCCCTCCATTCTGTCCTCCTCCTCCATAACAATCCCTCCATTCTGTCCTCCTCCTCCATCACAATCCCTCCATTCTGTCCTCCTCCTCCTCCTCTATCACAATCCCTCCATTCTGTCCTGCTCCTCCATCACAATCCCTCCATTCTGTCCTCCTCCTCCTCTATCACAATCCCTCCATTCTGTCCTCCCCCTCCTCCATCACAATCCTTCCATTCTGTCCTCCTCCTCCTCCTCCTCCTCCATCACAATCCCTCCATTCTGTCCTCCTCCTCCATCACAATCCCTCCATTCTGTCCTCCTCCTCCATCACAATCCCTCCATTCTGTCCTCCTCCTTCATCACAATCCCTCCATTCTGTCCTCCTCCTCCATCACAATCCCTCCATTCTGTCCTCCTCCTCCTCTATCACAATCCCTCCATTCTGTCCTCCCCCTCCTCCATCACAATCCTTCCATTCTGTCCTCCTCCTCCTCCTCCATCACAATCCCTCCATTCTGTCCCCCTCCTCCTCCATCACAATCCCTCCATTCTGTCCTCCTCCTCCATCACAATCCCTCCATTTTGTCCTCCTCCATCACAATCCCTATATTCTGTCCTCCTCCTCCTCCATCACAATCCCTCCATTCTGTCCTCCCCCTCCTCCATCATAATCCCTCCCTTCTGTCCCCCTCTACCATCACAATCCCTCCATTCTGTCCTCCTCCTCCATTCTGTCCTCCTCCTCTTCCATCACAATCCCTCCATTCTGTCCCCCTCTTCCATCACAATCCCTCCATTCTGTCCCCCTCCTCCTCCATCACAATCCCTCCATTCTGTCCCCCTCCTCCTCCATCACAATCCCTCCATTCTGTCCCCCTCCTCCTCCATCACAATCCCTCCATTCTGTCCCCCTCTTCCATCACAATCCCTCCATTCTGTCCCCCTCCTCCTCCATCACAATCCCTCCATTCTGTCCCCCTCCTCCTCCATCACAATCCCTCCATTCTGTCCCCCTCCTCCTCCATCACAATCCCTCCATTCTGTCCCCCTCTTCCATCACAATCCCTCCATTCTGTCCCCCTCCTCCTCCATCACAATCCCTCCATTCTGTCCCCCTCCTCCTCCATCACAATCCCTCCATTCTGTCCCCCTCCTCCTCCATCACAATCCCTCCATTCTGTCCTCCTCCTCCATCACAATCCCTCCATTCTGTCCTCCTCCTCCTCTATCACAATCCCTCCATTCTGTCCTCCCCCTCCTCCATCACAATCCTTCCATTCTGTCCTCCTCCTCCTCCTCCATCACAATCCCTCCATTCTGTCCCCCTCCTCCTCCATCACAATCCCTCCATTCTGTCCTCCTCCTCCATCACAATCCCTCCATTTTGTCCTCCTCCATCACAATCCCTATATTCTGTCCTCCTCCTCCTCCATCACAATCCCTCCATTCTGTCCTCCCCCTCCTCCATCATAATCCCTCCCTTCTGTCCCCCTCTACCATCACAATCCCTCCATTCTGTCCTCCTCCTCCATTCTGTCCTCCTCCTCTTCCATCACAATCCCTCCATTCTGTCCCCCTCTTCCATCACAATCCCTCCATTCTGTCCCCCTCCTCCTCCATCACAATCCCTCCATTCTGTCCCCCTCCTCCTCCATCACAATCCCTCCATTCTGTCCCCCTCCTCCTCCATCACAATCCCTCCATTCTGTCCCCCTCTTCCATCACAATCCCTCCATTCTGTCCCCCTCCTCCTCCATCACAATCCCTCCATTCTGTCCCCCTCCTCCTCCATCACAATCCCTCCTTTCTGTATTACTCTTCTATCACTCCATCATCTACCTCTCCTTCCTCTGTTCCTGTTCTCTCTCTTCTCTTCATCTCTCCCTTCACTGTCCCTATACCTCCTTCCAATACCTGCTCCTCTTCATCACTCCATCACACGTCTATCCTTCCCTCTACCCTCTCTCTTCCCTCCCTTCATTGTCGCTACCTGCTCCCTTTTCTTCTCCTCTTCATCATTCCATCCCTCCCCTCCACCTCTCCATCTCCCCTCCTCTCCCCCGCTCCTCCCTCCCTTGTCCCTAGGAGACGAGGATGAGGAAGACTCTGGTGAAGAGCGTCTCCCGTCATGTTTCGACTACGTCATGCACTTCCTCACCGTCTTCTGGAAGGTCAGTTGACAGAGAGGTTAGAGGTTAGAGACACCTTCTGGAAGGTCAGTTGACAGAGAGGTTAGAGGTTAGAGACACCTTCTGGAAGGTCAGTTCACAGAGAGGTTAGAGGTTAGAGACACCTTCTGGAAGGTCAGTTCACAGAGAGGTTAGAGACACCTTCTGGACGGTCAGTTGACTGAGAGGTTAGAGGTCAGAGACACCTTCTGGAAGGTCAGTTGACTGAGAGGTTAGAGGTCAGAGACACCTTCTGGAAGGCCAGTTGACAGAGAGGTTAGAGGTTAGAGACACCTTCTGGAAGGTCAGTTCACAGAGAGGTTAGAGACAGCTTCTGGAAGGTCAGTTCACAGAGAGGTTAGAGACACCTTCTGGAAGGTCAGTTCACAGAGAGGTTAGAGGTTAGAGACACCTTCTGGAAGGTCAGTTCACAGAGAGGTTAGAGGTTAGAGACACCTTCTGGAAGGTCAGTTGACAGAGAGGTTAGAGGTCAGAGACACCTTCTGGAAGGCCAGTTGACAGAGAGGTTAGATGTCAGAGACACCTTCTGGAAGGTCAGTTCACAGAGAGGTTAGAGGTTAGAGACACCTTCTGGAAGGTCAGTTCATAGAGAGGTTAGAGACACCTTCTGGAAGGTCAGTTCACAGAGAGGTTAGAGACACCTTCTGGAAGGTCAGTTCACAGAGAGGTTAGAGGTTAGAGACACCTTCTGGAAGGTCAGTTCACAGAGAGGTTAGAGACACCTTCTGGAAGGTCAGTTCACAGAGAGGTTAGAGGTTAGAGACACCTTCTGGAAGGTCAGTTCACAGAGAGGTTAGAGGTCAGAGACACCTTCTGGAAGGTCAGTTGACAGAGATGTTAAAGGTGTCAGAGACACCTTCTGGAAGATCAGGTGACAGAAAGGTTAGAGGTCAGAGACACCTTCTGGAAGGTCAGTTGACAGAGAGGTTAAGGGTTAGAGGTCAGAGACACCTTCTGGAAGGTCAGTTGACAGAGATGTTAAAGGTGTCAGAGACACCTTCTGGAAGGTCAGTTCACAGAGAGGTTAGAGACAACTTCTGGAAGGTCAGTTGACAGAGAGGTTAAAGGTTAGAGGTCAGAGACACCTTCTGGAAGGTCAGTTGACAGAGAGGTTAAAGGTCAGAGACACCTTCTGGAAGGTCAGTTGAAAGATAGGTTAGAGGTCAGAGACACCTTCTGGAAGGTTTTATATAGCTGTTATAAAGCTTTGTGAATGCATTCATAAGGACACCTACAGTAAAGTTTTCAATTAGGATTATTCATATTGTTATTATTAGGTGCTGTTCGCCTGTGTTCCTCCCACGGACTACCTGAACGGCTGGGCCTGCTTCTTCATCTCCATCGTCATCATCGGCATGCTGACCGCAGTGATCGGCGATCTGGCCTCTCACTTTGGCTGCACCATCGGGCTGAAGGACTCTGTTACTGCCGTGGTGTTCGTGGCGCTGGGTACATCTGTCCCTGGTGAGCTCAGTAACGGGTGGTAGTGTGTGTGGGTTGCGGGGCATTGATTATCATACTGTGTGAATTGAATCGTCTCTCTCTCTCTCTTTCCCTCTCTTTCCCTCTCTTTCCCTCTCTTTCCCTCTCTTTCTCTCTCTTTCTCTCTCTTTCTCTCTCTCTCTCTCTCTCTCTCTCTCTCTCTCTCTCTCTCTCTCTCCAGACACATTTGCCAGTAAGGTAGCGGCGGTGCAGGACACATATGCAGACGCCTCCATCGGTAACGTGACGGGCAGCAACGCGGTCAACGTGTTCCTGGGCATCGGGGTGGCGTGGTCGATAGCCGCCATCTACTGGCACATGCAAGGCAAGCAGTTTGTGGTGGAGGCCGGCTCGCTGGCCTTCTCCGTCACCCTCTACACCATCTTCGCCTTCCTGGGGGTCTCCGTGCTGCTGTACCGCCGCCGGGCCCACATCGGGGGGGAGCTGGGCGGGCCGCGCGGCCACAGACTGGCCACCTCAGCCTTCTTCTTCAGTCTCTGGTTCCTCTACATCCTCTTCTCCAGCATGGAGGCCTACTGTCATATAGAGGGCTTCTAGAACACTTCTGAAACACTTCTGGAACACTTCTAGAACCCTTCTGAAAGGCTTCTGGAGCATTCTAGAGCCTCCTTTCAGGCTCCTTCCAGGAGGTTCAAAGTAGAACTGTAAGAAGTAAAAGTGGGAATGATGTGGAATGATGGTTTGTCGGTATAACGGGATGAGAAGAGGAAAAGAACAGGAAGTGAAGGGGGTTTGTGGTGGTAATAACCCCCTCTCCTCCACCCTCCCTCAACCCCCCCTCTAAGGACTCCCAGACGTGGTCAGTCTATCTATCGTTGTTAAGGCATTGAGAGCCGGTCTGTTACCCACGTAGGAGTGCTTACAGCTGGGATTGGGGAACCGTCATACTGGGGTGAGAGCACCAGGAGTGGGTCTCATCTGGTCTGGTCTCATCTGGTCTGGTTTGTATTCCACTAGAAGAGACATCAACTGGTCTTAAAACCGGAGAGATCTGAGCTACCATTAGAAGTCTATATTTTTCTCAAACACCTTGATGAGAACAACTTTTTTTTTTTTACACAACAAACAAAAATGACACACAAAAAAAAGACAAATCAAAGATGCTATTTTCTGATCTTACATTGTGGAGAACAAAAAAAGATGATATCGTTTAATGGATAATATGTTGTTGATGATGAGTGACAATTGAATGGACTCATAGTATTTAGTTTCCTATTTTTAAGGAACGAATACAGAGGCAAAGAGGAGGAACAACGGGAAAAAACGAAGTAACAAAACGAAGTAATGACAGATCAAAAACGAAGTAACGACAGATCAAAAACGAAGTAACAAAACGAAGTAACGACAGATCAAAAACGAAGTAACGACAGATCAAAAACGAAGTAACAAAACGAAGTAACGAGAGATCAACGATCAAACTAAAGACGGAAGGAAAAGAACAAGAAGAAGGAAAACAAGGATTATTAAACTGCCTTGAACATTACTTCATTACTCTCTCTCTCTATATATATATAATATAATATAGAGACATATTTTCTGTATATTTTGAATATTTATTTTCAATGTTGTCACATTTGGCTTCTTCAGTCCTACGGAGGACCGCTGTGGTTTGGTTTGGTTTGGTTTGAGGGGGTCGTAATCCTGGGAAAAGGATACCTAATGTCTCAAATGGCACCCTGCAGAGAGAAATACTTTTTCCCAGGGCTCATATAAGCTCTGGTGCACTACATAGGGAATAGGGCTCTGGTCAACGGTAGTGCACAACATATAGGGGATAGGTTGCCATTTGAGATGTACCCCGATGTTGTCTTCATGTTGTTTTCTAAATATCTATTACATCTTACCTAATGAATTTAAAGAAACATTGTATTTTAATTTATTATTAATATAAATATATTGCTCTCACAAAGGTTTCACATTTTATTAAATCAACAACAACAACAACCCCCCCCCCCCCCCCCCCCTCCTCCTCCTCCCCCAAAAAATAAAAAATGTGTTTCTGTAGAAAACTGTAACTGATTGATAATTCAGAGGTATTTTTCTACTGGTCTTCCATGATGCACTTTGCTGTAAAACATCTTATTTATTGAGACTTCTGTTCCCATGTGACGTACAAGATGGTAATATTGAACTATAATGACCTGTTGAAATGACGAAGGCCTTTACTGCATCTGTAGCTCACTACCAGCGTGGTGCTAGTGGGTTGAGATGAGATGACCTGACTCAATGTCTCATTGACAAAAGCTTTTCATTCAATTCATGTCATCCGTTTTAAAATCATTTGTGACATAGTCAAAAGGGGAAATAAGTGTTATCGTTTGTTTTAAAATGTGTTCTACGCTCTTGTGGCTTTGAGTCTCTAGTGACTCTTGTCGAGGAGTGAAATTTAAAGGAGAGAGATACATTTTAAAGAGAAAGAGAGATGGAGAGAGAGAGAGATGGAGGGAGAGAGAGAGAGAGGGAGAGAGAGAGAGGGAGAGAGAGAGAGAGCATTTTAAAGAGAAAGAGAGATGGAGAGAGAAAGAGAGGGAGAGATGGAGGGAGAGAGAGAGAGAGGGAGAGAGAGAGAGATGGAGGGAGAGAGAGAGAGAGAGAGACATTTTAAAGAGAAAGAGAGATGGAGGGAGAGAGAGAGAGAGGGAGAGAGAAAGAGAGATGGAGGGAGGGAGAGAGAGAGAGGGAGAGAGAGAGAGAGATGGAGGGGGAGAGAGAGAGACATTTTAAAGAGAAAGAGAGATGGAGGGAGAGAGAGAGAGAGGGAGAGAGAAAGAGAGATGGAGGGAGAGAGAGAGAGAGAGAGACATTTTAAAGAGAAAGAGAGATGGAGGGAGAGAGAGAGAGAGGGAGAGATAAACATGGTTTAATAATGATTAAGAGAGAGAACTCATGTATACTAATTTAAAGCTCTCAACAATCAGATATTTGTTGTTTCATTTATATACCTGTACTGTAGTCTATTATTTAAATACCTGATTGTTGGCCATTTTAAATCTGTGTAGAGAACCAAAATGCATAGAGGTACAGCTACAACATCAAGGATGCATCCACTAGGAACCAGGGGTTGGAACCCCAAAAAATATTTTGTTTCAGAATTATATTATTATTTTGGTCCGTTTCACTGTTTTCCGACCAGCAACGTGTTGAACCAATTCTAAACAACAACAACAACAACAACAAGTGTACTGGTTTATATCGTTCATTTCTATTCCCTTTTAAACCTCTGAAATGTTGCTCAATATTAAATGACTTCACTAATCAGTGCGGATAGAGCAGCTTGCTAAGCTATTTAATCATTATAGGAAAGTCATTAAGAGGCAGTTGTCTTTTGCCGTAAAAGCATGGTTTAATCATAATGAAAAACACACACGCGCGCGCTGTGCTGCCACTCACTATGGACAGACAGGGCGCGAGATGCGAATGATATTTTGAGGGTGGAGGAGAGAGCGGAGAGAGAGTGGAGGAGGCTTGGCTTGAAGCGCTGGGCATTTTATGACATGCATTAACTGAATTAGGCAGAATTATATCTACGGAGGAGTGGCTTCTATGGAGGAACGTCGAATGTCTTTAAACTTCCGAGCGTGGGCTTAACGTTGGACAAGAGAGAACATTATCTAGCTAACTAGCTAGCTAGCTAACAAGCTGGTGTGTGCAGAGCAGCACCAGAATGACATGTTTTTTTGTAGTTAATAAATCCAATGTGAAATGTGATAACTAGAGTATCCTTAACTAGCATCGAAAAACAGTTAATCCGGTCTTCTCTAATTCAACATCTCTCTCCCTACTTTCTGAATCACGCTTGTAACGTGTCAGGTACAGGTCAGGTAGCCTACACACACACTGGCATAGGTAACAGAGTGAGGGCTTTGCATAGACGCTTTGTGGCAATTTTTGTGGGACTGGGAAAAAAATGTCTGGAACTTAAAAAAATAACGTTATTAACCGGTTCCCACGCTTTAATGGTTCTGTCCTGGAACCATATAGATCACTTTCGTTCCCGGTTCTGATTCTGTCCCTCAAATAAATTCGTTATTTTCCGGTTTTCGTTTCTGTTCCCTGAACTGGTTCCAACCCCTGCTAAGAACCAAACAGAAGCAAACAGAACGAAACGGGGAAAGGAACCTACCTAATTTTGTCCAATAGAAATCCTCGTTTTCATTGCAAAATTCTTTCCGTTGCTAAACGTTTTTTTTTGTTACGGTGTGTGACTAATGAATACAACCTAGTAACACGATGAGGTCATCAGAGGGAGACCCAGAAAGCCGCAGTGACACTCAGGTACCACCAGGGGGGGTGGGGTGTCAATCTCAATATCAACCTCCTGCCCTTTTGGTGTGGTTGCCTCTTCCCTTCGATTCCCTTCCCTTGGTCTGGTCAGGTCCACTCTTCATAACACCCGAGTTTGTATTTCTAGTTTCCTCTTCTATCACGAGACATCAGGCAGTGGCTTGCCTGTGTAACAGATGTGAAACGGCTAGCTTAGTTAGCGTGGGCGCTAAATAGCGTTTCAATCAGTGACGTCACTTGCTCTGAGACCTTGAAGTAGTAGTTCCCCTTGCTCTGCAAGGGCCGCGGCTTTTGTGGAGCGATGGGTAACGATGCTTCGAGGGTGACTGTTGATGTGTGCAGAAGGTCCCTGGTTCGCGCCCATAGGCGAGGGGACGGTCTAAATTTGTACTGTTACACCTGGTCCCAGATCGAGTCAGTTGCAAGAACAATTCCGTAATGAGTTGTCAAAAGAGTAGGAACGGACTGGAACTCAGACTAGCTCAATTACACGTGTACGTCAATCTACATGTTTACAGACAAACACAGTAACGTGTGCTTACTATGTCAACATTTACATCCACCGTGTGTGTGTGCGCGTGTGATTATCAAATGCCATACCCCTCCCCAGAGTCTTAATAGAAAACAAGAATTATATACTTGTTATCAAGTGACCAGCACAAATAGAAGGATATAAATACATATATTTTTTAAAGAATTTATCTTAATCCCAAAATATATTTAGCATGGTGCCAGTCTTATTTGTTAGTTTAGTGGAGGATCATTTTGTTAGTTTTAGTGGAGGATCATTTTGTTAGTTTAGTGGAGGATCATTTTGTTAGTTTAGTGGAGGGTCATTTTGTTAGTTTAGTGGAGGGTCATTTTGTTAGTTTAGTGGAGGATCATTTTGTTAGTTTAGTGGAGGGTCATTTTGTTAGTTTAGTGGAGGGTCATTTTGTTAGTTTAGTGGAGGGTCATTTTGTTAGTTTTAGTGGAGGGTCATTTTGTTAGTTTAGTGGAGGGTCATTTTGTTAGTTTAGTGGAGGGTCATTTTGTTAGTTTAGTGGAGGGTCATTTTGTTAGTTTTAGTGGAGGATCATTTTGTTAGTTTAGTGGAGGGTCATTTTGTTAGTTTAGTGGAGGGTCATTTTGTTAGTTTTAGTGGAGGATCATTTTGTTAGTTTAGTGGCAGATCATTTTGTTAGGTTAGTTGAGGGTCATTTTGTTAGTTTAGTGGAGGAGCATTTTGTTAGTTTAGTGGAGGATCATTTTGTTAGTTTAGTGGAGGGTCATTTTGTTAGTTTAGTGGAGGAGCATTTTGTTAGTTTAGTGGAGGATCATTTTGTTAGTTTAGTGGAGGGTCATTTTGTTAGTTTAGTGGAGGGTCATTTTGTTAGTTTTAGTGGAGGATCATTTTGTTAGTTTAGTGGAGGGTCATTTTGTTAGTTTTAGTGGAGGATCATTTTGTTAGTTTAGTGGAGGGTCACTTTGTTAGTTTAGTGGAGGGTCATTTTGTTAGTTTAGTGGAGGGTCATTTTGTTAGTTTAGTGGAGGAGCATTTTGTTAGTTTAGTGGAGGATCATTTTGTTAGTTTAGTGGAGGGTCATTTTGTTAGTTTAGTGGAGGGTCATTTTGTTAGTTTTAGTGGAGGATCATTTTGTTAGTTTAGTGGCAGATCATTTTGTTAGGTTAGTGGAGGGTCATTTTGTTAGTTTAGTGGAGGAGCATTTTGTTAGTTTAGTGGAGGATCATTTTGTTAGTTTAGTGGAGGGTCATTTTGTTAGTTTAGTGGAGGAGCATTTTGTTAGTTTAGTGGAGGATCATTTTGTTAGTTTAGTGGAGGGTCATTTTGTTAGTTTAGTGGAGGGTCATTTTGTTAGTTTTAGTGGAGGATCATTTTGTTAGTTTAGTGGAGGGTCATTTTGTTAGTTTTAGTGGAGGATCATTTTGTTAGTTTAGTGGAGGGTCATTTTGTTAGTTTAGTGGAGGGTCATTTTGTTAGTTTTAGTGGAGGGTCATTTTGTTAGTTTAGTGGAGGGTCATTTTGTTAGTTTAGTGGAGGGTCATTTTGTTAGTTTTAGTGGAGGATCATTTTGTTAGTTTAGTGGAGGGTCATTTTGTTAGTTTAGTGGAGGGTCATTTTGTTAGTTTAGTGGAGGGTCATTTAGTTAGCTTGGTTTTATTCATGATCTTGTCACGTGAGAAGAGTTGATTTGTACATACATGTGATTGTATCTGTTTTACAGCACAGCTGAGAACGCTGTCATTGTCACTCATGTTGTGAAGGGATGAGAACACGTTTTAATGGATGGAGAAGAATTGTTCGTGGTTTAAAATAAACATTTGTGTTCTTAAGTGAATGTTCTTTGATACCATCCCCCCTCTATTGGTTCTGTGCGGGATAACGGACATGCAGTCATAATATAGTTAATCTATAACTGTCACCTCTCTGTTGTAACTTGCCACCATATTACACTGGGTTTTACAAAAGTCAGGAACAGTATTTAAAAATAGAAATGGACTTTTTGAGATGATATTTTTTTGTCCACAGAGTATGGTTGTATGTGATGTGCTTTGTTTACACGTTACGAATCACCATCATTTGCAACAAAATCTCAAATCGTTTCTTTTTTGAATCGACGTTGCTGTGACAAAATAAACTTTTATTTCAAATTGTGATATGTTTTTACAAATATCCAAAAAAGAGAGGTAATGGAGTTTCTCTATACTGATGTCCCAGATCAAATAGAGGTGTTTATAATATATTTACCTAAAAGTTTTTTTCTAATACAGATTTAAAAAATAACTTGTTTTGGTGCTGATAAAAGTAAAAACAATCCCTCTGCAAAAGCCTGTCAAAAATAATCTGCATCTTGTACCACAATGTATCTCATCTTGTACCTTGTACCATGTTCCGTTCCAATGTGTCTCATCTTGTACCATGGTCCGTTCCAATGTGTCTCATCTTGTACCATGTTCCGTTCCAATGTATCCCATCTTGTACCATGTTCCGTTCCAATGTATCTCATCTTGCACCATGTTCCGTTCCAATGTATCTCATCTTGTACCTTGTACCATGTTCCGTTCCAATGTATCTCATCTTGTACCATGTTCCGTTCCAATGTATCTCATCTTGTACCATGTTCCGTTCCAATGTATCTCATCTTGTACAATGTTCCGTTCCAATGTATCTCATCTTGTACCATGTTCCGTTCCAATGTATCTCATCTTGTACCTTGTACCATGTTCCGTTCCAATGTATCTCATCTTGTACCATGTTCCGTTCCAATGTATCTCATCTTGTACCATGTTCCGTTCCAATGTATCTCATCTTGTACCATGTTCCGTTCCAATGTATCTCATCTTGTACCATGTTCCGTTCCAATGTATCTCATCTTGTACCTTGTACCATGTTCCGTTCCAATGTATCTCATCTTGTACCATGTTCCGTTCCAATGTATCTCATCTTGTACCATGTTCGGTTCCAATGTATCTCATCTTGTACCATGTTCGGTTCCAATGTATCTCATCTTGTACCATGTTCCGTTCCAATGTATCTCATCTTGTACCATGTTCCGTTCCAATGTATCTCATCTTGTACCATGTTCCGTTCCAATGTATCTCATCTTGTACCATGTTCCGTTCCAATGTATCTCATCTTGCACCATGTTCCGTTCCAATGTATCTCATCTTGTACCTTGTACCATGTTCCGTTCCAATGTATCTCATCTTGTACCATGTTCCGTTCCAATGTATCTCATCTTGTACCATGTTCCGTTCCAATGTATCTCATCTTGTACCTTGTACCATGGTCCGTTCCAATGTATCTCATCTTGTACCATGTTCCGTTCCAATGTATCTCATCTTGTACCTTGTACCATGTTCCGTTCCAATGTATCTCATCTTGTACCATGTTCCGTTCCAATGTATCTCATCTTGCACCATGTTCCGTTCCAATGTATCTCATCTTGTACCTTGTACCATGTTCCGTTCCAATGTATCTCATCTTGTACCATGTTCCGTTCCAATGTATCTCATCTTGTACCATGTTCCGTTCCAATGTATCTCATCTTGTACCTTGTACCATGGTCCGTTCCAATGTATCTCATCTTGTACCATGTTCCGTTCCAATGTATCTCATCTTGTACCTTGTACCATGTTCCGTTCCAATGTATCTCATCTTGTACCATGTTCCGTTCCAATGTATCTCATCTTGTACCATGTTCCGTTCCAATGTATCTCATCTTGTACCATGTTCCGTTCCAATGTATCTCATCTTTTACCTTGCACCATGTTCCGTTCCAATGTATCTCATCTTGTACCATGTACTACGTTCTGCCATGAATTGCAATGTTTCTATCATGTCCATCTCGCATTTGTCCATGTCCCAAACGGCACCCTATTCCCTATATAGTGACAAGGGCCCCGGTCAAAACTAGTGCACTATAAAGGGAATAGAGTGCTGTTCGGGACTCAGCCAATGTTATGAAGGTGACGCAACCAGGACCTGAGCCATCGCATATCATCATACCCCAATATTACATGTACCAGCAGCATATTGTACCAAAAAACAACAACACAAATCTAGTAAGACTACCATGACTATTAAAACGGACTTTAACATTGGAGTCTTGGTTGATGACGTTCACTCTGGACTGTTTTTGACACTTTGATTCACACAAAAAAATTGACTGAACTGATATCTATGGCGAGGGGGCGGGGCGGGCGAGGGGGCGGGCGAGGGGGCGGGGCGGGGCGGGCGAGGGAGGGGGGGAGAGAAGAAGAAAAAAAACAAACATTGAATTTCAATGCATTTCAATTTATATATGTCAAATGATTATTGATTTTAATGTCTATTTTGTCAAAAGCATCCTCACATAGTATGTTTGTATATTTATATATGTATATAAATATATGTTTACTTATTTATATATTTACTGTACGTCTTATTACAACATAGGTGTCATGACAACTGGACGGTAAATTGAATCAAAGCTGCTTTACAGGTTGACTGGTTGACAGAGATCTACTGTATAGCTTTGTCTGTAAGATACAGAACATGGGTAAGTGTCCCAAATGACACCATATTCCCTACGTAGTGCACTGCTACTGTAAATAAAGGGTTCTGGTCAAAAGCAATGCACCGCGTAGGAAATGGAATGTCTTTAGGGACGCATGCAGTCGATGTGTTCCGTCCACGGTTATAGTGTGCCTACCTAGCAAACCCCACGGGTACCTGGAAATCCAGATTCAAGATTTGATTGAATTCAAGTCACAATGTTCACAACAACAACAACAACAACAACAACAACAACAACACACCATTGATGATTGCACTGTACTTCAGATAGTTGGATAGTTCATTTTTGATTATTTGATTATTTGTTTGTTTGTTTGTTTGTTTGTTTGTTTGTTTACTTCCTCGCTATGAAACGTTTGTTTTTATTTCAGGGAATTAATTATTTAATTTGATTAATTTATTGCCAATTTTGTTACATTTTCGATTTTTGTTTTGTCAATAACATAATAAAGGAGACAATTTGAAACATCTTTGTTGAGATTTGTGGTGCATTTTTATCCTATGTTATGTTGTCAGATCTATTGGAAACTATGTAATTATATTAGCCACAACTGACGAGTCAGAGGGCAGTATTTAAAAAAATAATCAACCAATAATTTCCTATAA
Organism: Oncorhynchus mykiss; assembly: GCF_057628025.1. NCBI lineage: Eukaryota > Metazoa > Chordata > Actinopteri > Salmoniformes > Salmonidae > Oncorhynchus > Oncorhynchus mykiss. The sequence continues at coordinate 88,836,764 of NC_143046.1, forward strand.
ATGTAGGTTACAATTTTCAAGTTAGGGTTAAGGGGAAGGAGAGCAATACGCATGAATGGCAGAGAAGGTCATTGATCTACAAAACGATCTCACATCTTAAATAACCACCTTACTCATTGTGACTTGCAGATCAGCGACCGACCACAATTGCTGCTCTCAAATAGCTGACATGCCTGCAGCATGGCACTCCAGCCCAACACAGGTGCTGCTTGGCTTGCGGTCTTCTCTCATTGATGGACAGGCGAGGCGCTGTCCACTGCCCATGTTGCTGAAACGGGCCTCCCGTCTCTCTGTTGTTGTCGTGGCTGTCCGTGGTGCTGAAACGACGACCGGTCTCTCTGTTGTCATCGTAGCTGTCCGTGGTGCTGAAACGGCCTCCCGTCTCTCTGTTGTCGTCATAGCTGTCCGCGGTGCTGAAACGGCTACCCGTCTCTCTGTTGTCGTCGTAGCTGTCCACGGTGCTGAAACGGCTACCCGTCTCTCTGTTGTCGTCGTAGCTGTCCGTGGTGCTGAAACGGCTACCCGTCTCTCTGTTGTCGTCGTAGCTGTCCACGGTGCTGAAGCGGCTACCCGTCTCTCTGTTGTCGTTGTAGCTGTCCGTGGTGCTGAAACGGCTACCCGTCTCTCTGTTGTTGTCGTAGCTGTCCACCGTGCTGAAACGGCTACCCGTCTCTCTGTTGTTGTCGTAGCTGTCCACGGTGCTGAAGCGGCTACCCGTCTCTCTGTTGTCGTTGTAGCTGTCCGTGGTGCTGAAACGGCTACCCGTCTCTCTGTTGTTGTCGTAGCTGTCCACCGTGCTGAAACGGCTACCCGTCTCTCTGTTGTTGTCGTAGCTGTCCACGGTGCTGAAACGGCTACCCGTCTCTCTGTTGTCGTCGTAGCTGTCCACGGTGCTGAAACAGCTACCCGTCTCTCTGTTGTCGTCGTAGCTGTCCACGGTGCTGAAACGGCTACCCGTCTCTCTGTTGTCGTCGTAGCTGTCCACGGTGCTGAAACGGCTACCCGTCTCTCTGTTGTCGTTGTAGCTGTCCGTGGTGCTGAAACGGCTACCCGTCTCTCTGTTGTTGTCGTAGCTGTCCACCGTGCTGAAACGGCTACCCGTCTCTCTGTTGTCGTCGTAGCTGTCCACTGTGCTGAAACAGCTACCCGTCTCTCTGTTGTTGTCGTAGCTGTCCACGGTGCTGAAACGGCTACCCGTCTCTCTGTTGTCGTCGTAGCTGTCCACGGTGCTGAAGCGGCTACCCGTCTCTCTGTTGTCGTCGTAGCTGTCCGTGGTGCTGAAACGGCTACCCGTCTCTCTGTTGTTGTCGTAGCTGTCCACCGTGCTGAAACGGCTACCCGTCTCTCTGTTGTTGTCGTAGCTGTCCACGGTGCTGAAACAGCTACCCGTCTCTCTGTTGTCGTCGTAGCTGTCCACGGTGCTGAAACGGCTACCCGTCTCTCTGTTGTTGTCGTCGTAGCTGTCCGCGGTGCTGAAACGGCTACCCGTCTCTCTGTTGTTGTCGTAGCTGTCCACGGTGCTGAAACGGCTACCCGTCTCTCTGTTGTCGTCGTAGCTGTCCACGGTGCTGAAACAGCTACCCGTCTCTCTGTTGTCGTCGTATCACATCAGGTAACTAAATGGAACTCTCTGCCATCCCCAGGTAACTAAATGGAACTCTCTGCCATCCCCCAGGTAACTAAATGGAACTCTCTGCCATCCCCCAGGTAACTAAATGGAACTCTCTGCCATCCCCCAGGTAACTAAATGGAACTCTCTGCCATCCCCCAGGTAACTAAATGGAACTCTCTACCATCCCCCAGGTAACTAAATGGAACTCTCTACCACCCCCCAGGTAACTAAATGGAACACTCTACCACCCCCCAGGTAACTAAATGGAACTCTCTGCCATCCCCCAGGTAACTAAATGGAACTCTCTGCCATCCCCCAGGTAACTAAATGGAACTCTCTGCCATTTTTTTTATTTTTTTTTTATTTTTATTTTACCTTTATTTAACCAGGTAGGCAAGTTGAGAACAAGTTCTCATTTACAATTGCGACCTGGCCAAGATAAAGCAAAGCAGTTCGACAGATACAACAACACAGAGTTACACATGGAGTAAAACAAACATACAGTCAATAATAAAGTATAAACAAGTCTATATACAATGTGAGCAAATGAGGTGAGATAAGGGAGGTAAAGGCAAAAAAAGGCCTTGGTGGCAAGGTAAATACAATATAGCAAGTAAAACACTGGAATGGTAGTTTTGCAATGGAAGAATGTGCAAAGTAGAAATAAAAATAATGGGGTGCAAAGGAGCAAAATAAATAAATTAATTAAATACAGTTGGGAAAGAGGTAGTTGATAGGGCTAAATTATAGGTGGGCTATGTACAGGTGCAGTAATCTGTGAGCTGCTCTGACAGTTGGTGCTTAAAGCTAGTGAGGGAGATAAGTGTTTCCAGTTTCAGAGATTTTTGTAGTTCGTTCCAGTCATTGGCAGCAGAGAACTGGAAAGAGAGACGGCCAAAGAAAGAATTGGTTTTGGGGGTGACTAGAGAGATATACCTGCTGGAGCGTGTGCTACAGGTGGGAGATGCTATGGTGACCAACGAGCTGAGATAAGGGGGGACTTTACCTAGCAGGGTCTTGTAGATGACATGGAGCCAGTGGGTTTGGCGACGAGTATGAAGCGAGGGCCAGCCAACGAGAGCGTACAGGTCGCAATGGTGGGTAGTATATGGGGCTTTGGTGACAAAACGGATTGCACTGTGATAGACTGCATCCAGTTTGTTGAGTAGGGTATTGGAGGCTATTTTGTAAATTACATCGCCAAAGTCGAGGATTGGTAGGATGGTCAGTTTTACAAGGGTATGTTTGGCAGCATGAGTGAAGGATGCTTTGTTGCGAAATAGGAAGCCAATTCTAGATTTAACTTTGGATTGGAGATGTTTGATATGGGTCTGGAAGGAGAGTTTCCCATCCCCCAGGTAACTAAATGGAACTCTCTACCATCCCCCAGGTAACTAAATGGAACTCTCTGCCATCCCCCAGGTAACTAAATGGAACTCTCTGCCATCCCCCAGGTAACTAAATGGAACTCTCTGCCATCCCCCAGGTAACTAAATGGAACTCTCTGCCATCCCCCAGGTAACTAAATGGAACTCTCTGCCATCCCCAAGGTAACTGAATGGAACTCTCTGCCATCCCCAAGGTAACTGAATGGAACTCTCTGCCATACCCCAGGTAACTAAATG
>NC_143046.1:89707500-89755000 GCF_057628025.1 Oncorhynchus mykiss
ACTTGGGACAGTGTGGGTGCCTGGACCAGGGCCGTTGGTATGGGAGGGCCCTACGGGGCCTGAGGCAGGGTCGTTGTTATGGGAGGGTTTTACGGGGCCTGAGGCAGGGCCGGTGGTATGGGAGGGCCTTAGGGGGTCTGAGACAGGGCCTGGGGTATGGGAGGGCCCTAGTGGGTCTGAGACAGGTCCTGGGGTATGGGAGGGCCCTACGGGGCCTGATGCAGGGCCGGTGGTATGGGAGGGCCTTAGGGGGTCTGAGACAGGGCCTGGGGTATGGGAGGGCCCTACGGGGCCTGAGGCAGGGCCGGTGGTATGGGAGGGCCCTATGGGGCCTGAGGTGGCATGGGAGGGCCTTAGGGGGTCTGAGACAGGGCCGATTGTGTTGGAGGGCTCTAGGTGGCCTGGACTATGGAATGTGGTATGGGAGGGACCTAGGGAGCCTGGGCCAGGGGAATTTGGTGTGGGAGTGCCCTGGGGTCCAGGGAATGTGGCTGGGAGGGGCCTTATACTTTCTCTGTCCAGACATGATCAGATAAAAGGGCTACATACTGTATTGAGTGACTGAGCATGGGTGAATGAGTGTGTGTATATGTGTACGTGAAGTGTGTCAGTATCAGTGTGTGTGGCTGAGTAGTAGAGACCTGAGGACGGCTGAGTAGTAGAGACCTGAGGACGGCTGAGTGGTAGAGACCTGAGGACGGCTGAGTAGTAGAGACCTGAGGACGGCTGAGTGGTAGAGACCTGAGGATGGCTGAGTGATGGGGACCTGAGGATGACTGAGTGGTAGAGACCTGAGGATGTCTGAGTAGTAGAGACCTAAGGACGGCTGAGTGGTAGAGCCCTGAGGATGGCTGAGTAGTAGAGACCTGAGAATGGCTGAGTGGTAGAGACCTGAGAATGGCTGAGTGGTAGAGACCTGAGGATGGCTGAGTGATAGAGCCCTGAGGATGGCTGATTGGTGGAGACCTGAGGATGGCTGAGTGGTAGAGCCCTGAGTATGGCTGAGTGGTGGAGACCTGAGGATGGCTGAGTGGTAGAGACCTGAGGATGGCTGAGTGGTAGAGACCTGAGGATGGCTGAGTAGTAGAGACATGAGAATGGCTGAGTGGTAGAGACCTGAGGATGGCTGAGTAGTAGAGACCTGAGGATGGCTGAGTGGTAGAGACCTGAGGATGGCTGAGTGGTAGAGACCTGAGGATGTCTGAGTGGTAGAGACCTGAGAATGGCTGGGAGGTGGGACAAAGGAGGTATCAGAAGCATGCTGAGTGGGACTAGGGGCTCCGCAGTAATCTAAAAAAATGATAACTATCCTAAAGGACAATATTCAAGGCATATTGACATTTGAGAGAGACATAATGGGAGGCATAAAGCAATCACAGGTGATGATATGGAGAGCTAGCTAAGACAACAACGGGTAAGACAACAACAGCTAATCTGCTAAGACAACAACAACAGGTAAAATGGAGATGAAAGGGCAGAGAGGGTCAGTTAACTACACACAGGGCCTGAGTTGGAGGCTGGGGCCGACAGATAGACAACAAATAAACAAAATGGAGTACTGTGATTAATGAACAGTCCAGCAGCCATCAGCTATGTAGCTAAGTGATCATAGGGTCCAATGAACAGCAATAGATGGAACAGGGAAGCCGCTGGGTAGTTGTTACTGCCTAGCAAGCTGGAGACACAGCGTTTAAAGTTAGCAGGCTGGGGCTAGTAGAAGCGCCTGCTCCGACGTCTACTACCTAGCAAGCTGGGGACACAGCTTTTAAAGTTAGCAGACTGGGGCTAGTAGAAGCGCCTGCTCCGACGTCTACTACCTAGCAAGCTGGGGACACAGCGTTTAAAGTTAGCAGACTGGGGCTAGTAGAAGCGCCTGCTCCGACGTCTGGCAAAGGCCGGTTGGGGGCACAGCGGATGGAGTTACGTCGGCAGACCAGTTGTGGTGGAACGGCGGGGCTTCGTGTCGACAAAGGGTCCAGGCCAGTTGGCAAAAGAAGTATTGTGGTTGTAGTAATTTTAGTTTGCTAGCCGGGAGATACGCCTGGCTCACGGCTAACTGGTGCTAGCTTCAGGACAGGGGCGTTAGCCACTATAGCCTCTCGGTAGCAGCTAGCTAGCAGCGATGATCCGATGCAAAGGTCCAGAGCTTCCTGAATGGATCCAGTGGACTAGTGTAGTTCATGCAGTGTTGGGGAAGAGTCCGGAAGGCATCAGCTGTGTAGCCAAGTGATCACTGAGCGGGCCGGGAGGGGGGCCACTCTTTATCACTTTATCACAATACTACGTCACACCAGACCAATGTCTGCCTGCTTGAATGACAACAACTCAGATACACATTAAAACATGAAATGACCCATGGCTTCGATAGGACCTCACTCAGAGATAAAATAATAGAACATTCAAAATGGGTGAATATTTCCTTAAACCATCAATCAACTACCTCCAGATATAAGTGCATCAGATCTCCCTCTCTGCTCTACTAAACCCTGCTTCCTGTCCCACATAGACTCCTCCTGCAGGGTTCATCTCAGGTCTCTGATGTTTTAGATGTTCTCATAAGGAGGCAGCATCCCTCTATAAGATCACTGAGATGAGTTGATTAGAAGCCTCCTCTAATTCATTTGGAGTGGTTTGTCTGTCTCATACTTTCTGTCTCCGTAACAGTGAGTCAACATGATCAGAATTCTTATCTCCATCACCATGGGTTACACAGCCTGGGCTGCAGGTATTCAGATCATTGATTTCATCAACTAATAATATCCTCATTTGATAATTATTTTATGTTTCAACTGAATATGTTTATTTATCTGTTGATTCACCTCTCTCTGTCTCTCTCTCTCTCTCTCTCTCTCTCTCTCTCTCTCTCTCTCTCTCTCTCTCTCTCTTTCTCTCCCTAAAGGTTCTTCTCTCAGTAACCAGGTTCACCAAACACCTGCAGCCCTGTACAAGAAACAGGGAGAGTCGGCTATGATGGAGTGTTCACATAGTATATCAGGCTATAATCAAATCCTCTGGTACAAGCAATCCAACTACAGAGAGTTAGTGCTAATAGGATACATGGTAGGGACATCTGGATTTCCTGAGGTTGGATTTGATATAGAAGGAGATGCTAATGCAGGTGGTACCAGCACCTTAACCATCAAACAACTAACTCCAAATAGCAGTGCTGTGTATTACTGTGCTGCTAGTTTACACAGTGCATCAGATCTACCTCTCTGCTCTACAAAAACCTCCTCCCTGGTGTACTGCAGACTAATCACACCTGTATTAACATCACACTGTATCTGACTCTGATTCAATGCCAAAACACTCACCAGCTGGTCTAATAGAAAGGGGAGGTTCCCTCTGATATACAGGAGACCATGATACAGTATGGTATGATATCATGTCTTTCCTGTAGGTGGAGTTACAGCTCAACTAATCCATGTGGACTCACCAGACACAGTACCACAGTAAACTATGGTGTGTAGTAAGGAGTCTGAGAGTTGAAGATCCATGTCCTTTTGAAGGTTCATCTGGACTCAGTGTTGAACGAACAATCTTTCACTGTTGGATATTTTCCACCTTTGAACGTGAATCTCTTGATTATTCTGGAATACAGATTAGATACTGTCTAAAATAATCTATAATTCCATATATTTCCTGAAAGACTACAGTAGTTATAACAAACAGGTCTCTCTCTCCTCTTCTGTAACAGGTGAACTGCTCTGCTCCAGCGTTCTTCAGTCTCCATCTTCAGTTTTTCAGAGTTCTGAAGAAACTGCTGTGCTGTTCACACACTCTCCCCAGCTACAACACCATACTGTGGAATCAGCAGGTGGAACACACTCTCCCCAGCTACAACACCATACTGTGGTATCAGCAGGTAGAACACACTCTCCCCAGCTACAACACCATACTGTGGTATCAGCAGGTGGAACACACTCTCCCCAGCTACAACACCATACTGTGGTATCAGCAGGTAGAACACACTCTCCCCAGCTACAGCACCATACTGTGGTATCAGCAGGTAGAACACACTCTCCCCAGCTACAACACCATACTGTGGTATCAGCAGGTGGAACACACTCTCCCCAGCTACAACACCATACTGTGGTATCAGCAGTGTCAGTGTGCATGCCCCCGGCCAGCCACAGGAGTCGCTAAAGAGTGATGGGACAAGGACATCCCGGCCGACCAAATCCTGCCCTAAGTCGGACGACTCCAATTGTGCATCGCTTCATGGGTGTCCTGGTGGCAGCACAGGTCTTGAAACAGCATCTGTAGCAACACAATTTGCACTGAAATGCAGTGTTTTCGACTACTGCGCCACTCAGGAGGCTCCATCCACAAAGATCTTATTGCTTATCAATTGTCTAGCACAAAGTATCAAAATACTAAAATACTACACAGGCCTCTTAAAAGATTTCTCTTAAATGTTAATTGTATATTTTGATCACAGATACAATGAGAAAATACGAAAAAATCAATGATAAAATGTTAATTACATAAATCAGCCCATATAATCATCTGTCAGAGAGTAGCCACAATCGGCCCAGGTCCCTAGTAATACATTAGGGCCAGATATCTCTCCCCGGAATCTGCCCGAGCCCCATGTAATACATTTGGGCCAGGTAACTCTCCCCGGAATCGGCCTGTGTCAGTTGTGCAGAGATGAGATTGGAGTCAGGCGCAGGAAACAGAACTGAGTAAAATAACGTAATTTACTCGGGAAAAATAAAATAAAATTCTCTAATATCTTTGGCAACGCTGTTTCAGCTGTTGTGCTGGGTTTTAGATGTTTTAAATTGCATAGATCATAAATCTCATTGTGCTGCAATATTAATAGACTTTTCCAAGGCATTCAACACCATTGAGCATTCCCTACTCATTCAAAATCTGTCTGAAATGGGCCTGGACAATAAGTCTTGCAAATGGTTTAAGAGCTATCTGACAGACAGGACACAATGTGTGCGTTCTGATGGTGTTGAGTCTAGTTTCCAGGATATTAGGTGTACCACAGGGGTCAGTATTGGGACCAGTTCTCTTTACTATTCATATTAATAATATTGGTCTTTGTATTAAATCCCTTCATATGAATCTGTATGCAGGTTATATGGTTATGTTGCCATAGCACTGATTGCTAATTAGGGCTAGGTGTCCCGGGACAAAGCCGACAACATCCGGTGAAATTGGAGGGCGCACAATTCAAATAAATATTTGTAATATTACACATTCATGAACATACAAGTGTCTTATATCATTTAAAAGCTTAATTTCTTTTTAATCTAACTGCGTTGTAAAAATTCAAAAAATATACCATGCAATTGTCTGTTGACGGCGCCCCACATCAACATATTTTTCAACCAGCACAACCTTCACAAAATCACAAATAGCAATAAAATAAATCACTTTCCTCTGAAGATATTCCTCTGTTTGCAATCCCAAGGGTCCCAGCTACAACAACTTCTTTATATCCCAAAAAAGTCAGTTTAGTTGGCGGCATTGATTTCAGTAATTCTCAACAGACAGGCAAAGGAGTCCAAAAAGCAACTGCTAAACTTCGTCCAAACAAGTCAAATTATGTTTCTATTCATCTATCTAAAATTTAAATAAACTATAATATTTCATACGGAAAGAAGTATGTTCAATGGGAAAGGCAAATTCGTTAGCGTAACATCTGCTCGCACGCCAAAAGACTGATTTACTGAAATTCAGGAAACTAGACCCTAGCCCAGAGAGGTTTTAAGATATTGCACAGAACAAAACGTGTAAGATCTACAAAGCCTGTGTTAATTTCAGACCTTATATCCCAAAACCCCATTATTTCCCCCCTTAATTTCTCCCATAGCAAGGGTCAACAAACCAGAGGTAGAAAATGCTGACTCATTTCCGTGTTTTAGGACTACAAGCTGGTGAGCTCTATAGGATAGAATATAATATGTAAAGAGCTGATGGTCTCATCATGGACTGTAGGGGGACCTCTAACTTTAATCATGTGAATGTCTCTACAGTCTGAACCACTAATTAGCATGATGTATTCAGATCATCAGTCCCTCCCACTTCACTGACGTGTTGAATATGGTGGAACCTGCCGTGGTCTACTGATTGTCATCTATTCACCTATGTGACACTCCTCTTGTTTTATATACATTGATACCAGACTCTTTCCAGCACTCTCACATATAACGTGATCAAACATGTTCACATTTCTCTTCACTGTTACTGTCTCACTGCTCTGTGCTGCAGGTACAGTTTCATAATGTTTCATTTATTTAACCAGGAAAGTTAAGAACAAAATTGTTATTTACAATGAAGAACTACTCTAGTTATATATATTGATGTTTCCAAGCATATGTTCCTGAGTCTTGATGTATTCAGGTCTATTTGTTCCTAACTCTATTGATTTAATTCTCAATGTGTCCTTACAGGTCTTGTTGAGGGGAGTGAAGTCACTCAGACACCCACCATACTCTGGGGACCGAAAGACAGTGATGCTCAGATTAATTGCAGTCACACTAAGGGAGCTACCTACAACCAGATGTACTGGTACAGACAGCTTCCAGGAGAGGGAATGAAGCTGGTAGTTTACACAAGTAGTTACAGCGATCCAGAATATGGAGACTTCAGTAAAGACAAATATCCAACTGTTAAGGCTGTGGCTGAGAGTGGATCTTTCACAGTGAAGAAGTTGGAGGCAGGAGACAGTGGAATGTACTTCTGTGCTGTGAGTCAACACAGTGATACAGACAACAAGTACAGCTGCACAAAAACCCCCAGTATTTCAACAGGATGTAATATAATATGTAAAGAGATGGTTTCATCACATACTGTAGGGGGACCTCTAACTCTAGGTCTTCTAATGTCTGATGGTCTCATCACATACTGTAGGGGGTCCTCTAACTCTAGGTCTTCTAATGTCTGATGGTCTCATCACATACTGTAGGGGGAACTCTAACTCTAGTTCTTCTCATGTCTGATGGTCTCATCACATACTGTAGGGGGACCTCTAACTCTAGTTGTTCTAATGTCTGATGGTCTCATCACATACTGTAGGGGGACCTCTAACTCTAGTTCTTCTAATGTCTGATGGTCTCACCACATACTGTAGGGGGACCTCTAACTCTAGTTCTTCTAATGTCTGATGGGTTCATTGTCATGATCATGTAATCAGTCATGTTCACAGTGAGGTCCTATGAGCAAGCTTTACAGTACAGGCTTCCTGACACTCCCTCTAACACTGTCACTATCCACCACCCTGAAGGAAACATGCTACTACAACAGCCAATCTCCTTTCACCTCAGAGCTTCATCCAGGAGACACTCATATCACATCATCATCGTCTTCCTCAGCATATTCATCATCTTCATCATTATCTTTTTCTTCATCATGATGTTCAGAGTTCTGATTCACCTGGCAGCTCTACCACTCTGGGTGACAGGTATTAAATCACTTAAGATGAGAAGCCTAACGATACTACGAATGTCATCAAACTGAATAAAAATATCCTTTCTCTACTTCTCTCCCCTCTTCTCTCTCTCCCTCTCTCTCCCTCTCCTCTCTCTCCTCTCCTTTCTCTCTCTGTCCACAGGGCAGTCGTTTAGTAGCATGGTTCATCAGAGGCCTGTGGCACTAACAGAAGGTCCTGGAGGAGACGTTCAACTCACCTGCAGCCATACGATCCCTAACTACTACGTGATACTATGGTACAAACAGTCAGCAGGAGACACTGCTATGAAACTCATTGGTTATGCATATACCAAGTCAATAACCATGGAGAAATCATTTGAAAAGCACTTCAATGTGAGTGGAGACGGTGGGAAAGAGGCTTATCTTCATCTAGTGAGTCTGAGAGGACCTGAACACAGTGCAGTTTATTACTGTGCAGCCAGCCAACACAGTGATGTAGACTTCCTCCTGTTCTCTACTAAAACCCTGTCTGATGGTAATATTAGACCACGGCTCAGAACACCTGCATCTGAGGTTTGACTTTGACTCAGTGCCAATGAATAAACACAGATGGATGATGGCATAAGGTGATATCTGTCCTGGTACAGTATACCAGTATTTACAGTTTAGTGTCATCACTCATTAATATAGATTATGCAATGTTACAATGTCAAATTCCATTACTCCGTTTCTATCTATATAAAAAGAGAAATCCTTTAATGATGTAGATACCGGTATGTTTCACAATACACCTTCAAGTTGAACCTGTAGGTGAACAAGGGATCTGTTTGTGTAACGGATGTGAAACGTTAGCTAGTTAGCGGTGCGCGCTAAATAGCATTTAAATCGGTGACGTCACTTGCTCTGAGACCTTGAAGTAGTAGTTCCCCTTGCTCTGCAAGGGCCGCGGCTTTTGTGGAGCGATGGGTAACGATGCTTCGAGGGTGACTGTTGTTGATGTGTGCAGAGGGTCCCTGGTTCGCGCCCGGGTTTGGGTGAGGGGACGGTCTAAAGTTATACTGTTACACTTGAATATCAGCACAAGTTCTGACGTCAAAGTGATGTAATTTCCTTCCCCTCCGGCAGCTCAGTTCAGCTCCCCTTTTCTATTGACTTATTCTCCTCTCCCCCCTATGGGCTCTGGTCTAAAGTAGTGCACTAGAAAGGGAATAGGGTGCCATTTGGGATACTGACATACATTTGACACTCCCACTAGATGACATGACATCTCTGACTATCTGAAAACCCTTTCTCCTTGTCCATGTGACTCTTCTCTCCAGAACCATCAACATGATCAAGCTTCTCATACATGTAGCAACTCTACCACTATGGGTGACAGGTACTAAATCCCTCATGAAAGATAGATTTACTACTGAAATATATTGCTGTCAATATGCTGAGTAATACTGTATATTTCAGATGGTCTGTTTTCATCCACAGGGCTGTCACAAACAGACAAAGTTCACCAGACTCCTACTGCAATACTAAAAGGACCTGAAGACAAAGTTAATCTCACCTGCAGCCACACTGTTTCAAGATACGACAGGATACTGTGGTACCAACAGTCAGCCCAAAACACTGCTCTGAAACTCATTGGGTATGTGTGGAACACCAGTCCAACGGTGGAAGATTCCTTTAAAGGGCGTTTTGATGTCAGTGGAGATGCTGCAGCTAATAAAATGGCGTATCTACATTTTCCCAAAGTGACAGAAGCTGAAGACAGTGCAGTGTATTTCTGTGCTGCTAGTGAAGCACAGTGTTTCACTATACCCTCTCTCCTCTACAAAAACCCTCTCTGATCCTCTCATATAATACTGACTACAGCTCTATACACCTGCACCTGTCTTCAACCACTTCAACAACACTTTGTTATGAACCATTAGATATCAAACAGATAGTAATGATACTGTTATAAGTGGCTAGTTTAGATGGTGTAGGTGCACTTCCTCAGTTCTCCACCAGGAGGGAGTGTTTCTCAACACACATTTAGAAGATGCTGTATTTTTTTATTTAATTTTATTTTTTATTTCACCTTATTTTAACCAGGTAGGCTAATTGAGAACAATCTGCTCTCTGCTGCCAATGACTGGAACGAATTGCAAAAAATCGCTGAAATTGGAGACTTGTATCTCCCTCACTAAAATTAAGCATAATCTATCTGAGCAGCTTACCGATCACTGCAGCTGTACTTAGCCCATCTGTAAAATAGCCCATCCAACTACCTACCTCATTCCCTTATTGGTTTTCTTTACTTTTCTGCTCTCTTGCACAGCAGTATTTCTACTTGCACATCATCATCTGCACATCTATCACTCCAGTGTTAATCTGCTAAATTGTAATTACTTTGCTACTATTGGCCTATTTATTGCCTTACCTCCTTACTCCATTTACACACACTGTATATAGATTTTTCTATTGTGTTATTGACTGTACTTTTGTTTATTCCATGTGTAACTTTGTGTTGTTTTCTGTCACACTGCTGTGATTTAGCTTGGCCAGGTCGCAGCTGTAAATGAGAACTTGTTCTCAACTGGCCAACCTGGTTAAATAAAGGTTAAATAATAAATAAATGAAAAATACTGAGAGAGACTTTACCACAATAACATAACATTCAAAATAGGTGAATATTTCCTTTAACCATCAATCAACTACCTCCAGATATCAGTGCATCAGATCTCCCTCTCTGCTCTACTAAACCCTGCTTCCTGTCCCACATAGACTCCTCCTGCAGGGTTCATCTCAGGTCTCTGACGGTTTAGATGTTCTCATAAGGAGGCAGCATCCCTCTATAAGATCACTGAGATGAGTTGATGAGAAGCCACCTCTAATACATGTGGAGTGGTTTGTCTGTCTCATTCTTTCTGTCTCCTTAACAGTGAGTCAACATGATCAGAATTCTTATCTCCATCACCATGGGTTACACAGCCTGGGCTGCAGGTATTCAGATCATTGATTTCATCAACTAATAATATCCACATTTGATTGGTTTTCATGTTTCAAGTGAATATGTTTCTCTATCTGTTGTTTGACCTTTTTCTTCCTCTCTCTCTCTCTCTCTCTCTCTCTTCCTCTCTTTCTCTCTCTCTCTCTCTCTCTCTTCCTCTCTCTCTCTCTCTCTCTCTCTTCCCCTCTCTCTCTCTCTCTCTCTCTCTCTCTCTCTCTCTCTCTCCCCCCCTCTCTCTCTCTCTCTCTCTCTCTCTCTCTTCCTCTCTCTCTCTCTCTCTCTCTCTCTCTCTCTCTCTCTCTCTCTCTCTTCCCCCCCTCTCTCTCTTCCTCTCTCTCTCTCTCTCTCTCTCTCTCTTCCCCTCTCTCTCTCTCTCTCTCTCTCTCTCTCTCTCTCTTCCCCCCCCTCTCTCTCTCTCTCTCTCTCTCTCTCTCTCTCTTTCTTTTTCTCATTCTCCAGGTTCTTCTCTCATTAATCAGGTTCACCAAACAACTGCAGACCTGTACAAGAACCAGGGAGAGTTGGCTAAGATGGAGTGTTCACATAGTATATCAAGCTATAATCGTATCCTCTGGTACAAGCAATCCAACGACAGAGAATTTGTGTATTTAGGATACCTGAATGTGAAAACTGGATATCCTGAGGTTGGATTTGATATAGAAGGAGATGCTAGTGCAGGTGGTACCAGCACCTTAACCATCAAACAACTAACTCCAAATAGCAGTGCTGTGTATTACTGTGCTTCTAGTTTACACAGTGCATCAGATCTCCCTCTCTGCTCTACAAAAACCTCCTCCCTGGTGTACTGCAGACTAATCACACCTGTATTAACATCACACTGTATCTGACTCTGATTCAATGCCAAAACACTCACCAGCTGGTCTAATAGAAAGGGGAGGTTCCCTCTGATATACAGGAGACCATGATACAGTATGGTATGATATCATGTCTTTCCTGTAGGTGGAGTTACAGCTCAACTAATCCATGTGGACTCACCAGACACAGTACCACAGTAAACTATGGTGTGTAGTAAGGAGTCTGAGAGTTGAAGAACCATGTCCTTTTGAAGGTTCATCTGGACTCAGTGTTGAACTAACAATCTTTCACTGTTGGATATTTTCCACCTTTGAATGTGAATCTCTTGATTATTCTGGAATACAGATTAGATACCGTCTAAAATAATCTATAATTCCATATATTTCCTGAATGACTACAGTAGTTATAACAAACAGGTCACTCTCTCCTCTTCTGTAACAGGTGAACTGCTCGGTTCCAGCGTTCTTCAGTCTCCATCTTCAGTATTTCAGAGTTCTGGATAAACTGCTGTCCTGTTCTGTTCACAAACTCTTCCCAGCTACAACACCGTACTGTGGTATCAGCAGGTAGAACACACTCTCCCCAGCTACAACACTATACTGTGGTATCAGCAGGTAGAACACACTCTCCCCAGCTACAACACCATACTGTGGTATCAGCAGGTGGAACACACTCTCCCCAGCTACAACACCATGCTGTGGTATCAGCAGGTGGAACACACTCTCCCCAGCTACAACACCATACTGTGGTATCAGCAGGTAGAACACAATCTCCCCAGCTACAACACCATACTGTGGTATCAGCAGGTAGAAAACACTCTCCCCAGCTACAACACCATACTGTGGTATCAGCAGGTGGAACACACTCTCCCCAGCTACAACACCATACTGTGGTATCAGCAGGTAGAAAACACTCTCCCCAGCTACAACACCATACTGTGGTATCAGCAGGTAGAACACACTCTCCCCAGCTACAACACCATACTGTGGTATCAGCAGGTGGAACACACTCTTCCCAGCTACAACACCATACTGTGGTATCAGCAGGTGGAACCCCATCTCCGCAGCTACAACACCATACTGTGGTATCTGTTGGAACACACTCCATGATGGGGTAGACCTAGAGACTTAAGCTGCTCTGATTTCCCAGATAGCAATGAGGAATAAGCCCAAGTGCAACGGCCAACGTCTTTCTACCAGAATTCAGCCAACTTTGCCGGCATCTTACCAGAATCTCCCAGAAGCGACACAAAACACATTTAAAAAAATGTATACAATATTACTCGATTTAGTCGGCCAACGTCTTTCTACCAGAATTCAGCTAACTTTGCCAGAATCTCCCCAGAAGCGACACAAAACACATTTTTAAAAATGTATACAATATTACTCGATTTAGTCATTTTAAATAATGCTATTTTGTACATACATATTATACTCATCCACAACAAAAAAAACATTTTTTGTCTGGTGACCGTCTCAGCGTGCATGTGCCCGGCCCACCACAGGTGTCACTGTAGTGTGATGGGACAAGGACATCCCTGCCGTCAAAACCCTCCAATAACTATTTACGACGCTGGGCAATTTGTGCGTATCCTCACAGGTCACCCAGTCGTGACTGGCACGGGTCTCGAACCAGCATCTGTATCAACGAAGATTGCACTACGATGCAGTGTCCTAGACCGCTGCACAACTCGGGAGGCTCCATCCACAAAGTTCTTAATGCTTATTAATTGTCTTGCACAAAGTATCAAAATACTAAAATACTACACAGGCCTCTTAAAGAATTTAATTTAAATGTTAATTGGAGTTTTTCTGCACAGAAACAATGAGAAAATATGGAAAAATAAATAATGAAATATTAATGATATAAAGCAGCCCGTTTAATCATCTGCCAGAGTGAAGCCACAATCGGCGCAAGAACCAAGTAATACATTTAGGCCAGATAACTCACACCGGTATTGTCCCGAGCTCAATCCCCGCATCCTAGCCATAAGCCATAAGTAATACTGCCGAAGGCGGCCCAGACTCGGGCCACATGACGTCGGCCGAGTTTAACTCTCAGGCGGAATCGACCCAGATCCACTGTGCTAGCTGGGATATCTACCATGATGGGGTATACATAAGCATGAATTTCATCAACAAGAAGTACAATTTTGCAGATAATAAACTTGATATCTCCAATATTGTATAGCTTTGGGATCGTGACAATACGTACTTTGAAGAAAATAGGAAATTTATATGCTGGGTGGGGTGTTTTCTACACCAATGAGATTCCTATCTCCTTTCTGTAATATATTTGGCAATGCTGTTTCAGCTGTTATACTTGTTTTAGATTATGTTTTAAATTGCATAGATCATAAATGTCATTTTGCTGCCATATTTCTAGACTTTTCCAAGACATTCAACACCATTGAACATTCCCTACTCATTCAAAAACTGTCTGAAATGGGCCTGGACAATGAGTCTTGCAAATGGTTTAAGAACTATCTGACAGACAGGGCACAATGTGTGCATTCTGATGGTGTTGAGTCTAGTTTCCTGGATATTAGGTGTACCACAGGGCTCAGTATTGGGACCAGTTCTCTTTACTATTCATATGAATAATATTTGTCTTTGTATTAAATCCCTTGATATTTTTCTGTATGCAGATGATATGGTTATGTATGCCATAGCACTGATTGTTAATTAGGAGGGCGTGCCATTCAAGTAAATATTTATAATATTAAACATTCATGAACATATCTTATATCATTTAAAAGCTTAACTTCTTGTTAATCTAACTCTATTGTCAGATTCCAAAAAGGCTTTATGGTGAAAGCATACCATGCGATTGTCTGAGGACGGCGCCCCACATTAACATATTTTTCAACCAGCACAGGCTTCACAAAATCACAAATAGTGATAAAATAAATCACTTACCTTTGAAGATCTTCCTCTTTTGCAATACCAAGGGTCCCAGCTACAACCTGAGTGGTTCGTTTTGTTCGATAAAATCCATCTTTATATCCCAAAAAGTAAGTTTAGTTGGCACCATTGATTTCAGTAATGCTCAACAGACAGACAAAGGAGTCCAAAAAGCAACCACTAACTAGGAAAGTTAAGAAAAAAAAAATATTTACAAGGAAGGACTTCTCTATTTATAGATATTGATGTTTCCAAGCATATGTTCCTGAGTCTTGATGTATTCAGGTCTATTTGTTCCTAACTCTATTGATTTCATTCTCACTGTGTCCTTACAGGTCTTGTTGAGGGGAGTGAAGTCACTCAGATACCCACCATACTCTGGAAACTGAAAGACAGTGATGCTCAGATTAATTGCAGTCACACTAAGGGAGCTACCTACAACCAGATGTACTGGTACAGACAGCTTCCAGGAGAGGGAATGAAGCAGGTAGTTTACACAAGTAGTTACAGCGATCCAGAATATGGAGACTTCAGTAAAGACAAATATCCAACTGTTAAGGCTGTAGCTGAGAGTGGATCTTTCACAGTGAAGAAGTTGGAGACAGGAGACAGTGGAATGTACTTCTGTGCTGTGAGTCAACACAGTGATACAGACAACAAGTACAGCTGCACAAAAACCCCAGTATTTCAACAGGATGTAATATAATATGTAAAGAGATGGTCTCATCACATACTGTAGGGGGACCTCTAACTCTAGTTCTTCTAATGTCTGATGGTCTCATCACATACTGTAGGGGGACCTCTAACTCTAGTTCTTCTAATGTCTGATGGTCTCATCACATACTGTAGGGGACCTCTAACTCTAGTTATTCTAATGTCTGATGGTCTCATCACATACTGTAGGGGGTCCTCTAACTCTAGTTCTTCTAATGTCTGATGGTCTCCTCACATACTGTAGGGGGACCTCTAACTCTAGTTCTTCTAATGTCTGATGGTCTCATCACATACTGTTGGGGGACCTCTATCTCTAGTTCTTCTAATGTCTGATGGTCTCATCACATACTGTAGGGGGTCCTCTAACTCTAGTTCTTCTAATGTCTGATGGTCTCCTCACATACTGTAGGGGGACCTCTAACTCTAGTTCTTCTAATGTCTGATGGTCTCATCACATACTGTAGGGGGACCTCTAACTCTAGTTCTTCTAATGTCTGATGGTCTCCTCACATACTGTAGGGGGACCTCTAACTCTAGTTCTTCTAATGTCTGATGGTCTCATCACATACTGTAGGGGGACCTCTAACTCTAGTTCTTCTAATGTCTGATGGTCTCATCACATACTGTAGGGGGACCTCTAAACTCTAGTTATTCTAATGTCTGATGGTTTCATCATATACTGTAGGGGGACCTCTAACTCTAGTTCTTCTAATGTCTGATGGGTTCATTGTCATGATAATGTAATCAGTCATGTTTACAGTGAGGTCCTATGAGCAAGCTTTACAGTACAGGCTTCCTGACACTCCCTCTAACACTGTCACTATCAACCACCCTGAAGGAAACATGCTACTACAACAGCCAATCTCCTTTCACCTCAGAGCTTCATCCAGGAGACACTCATATCACATCATCATCGTCTTCCTCAGCATATTCATCATCTTCATCGTTATCTTTTTCTTCATCATGATGTTCAGAGTTCTGATTCACCTGGCAGCTCTACCACTCTGGGTGACAGGTATTAAATCACTTACGATGAGAAGCCTATCGATAATACGAATGTCATCAAACTAAGTGAAAATATCCTTTCTCTACCTCTCTCCTCTCTCTCTCTCCTTCTCTCCCCTCTTCTCTCTCTCCCTCTCCTCTCTCTCTCCTCTCCTTTCTCTCTCTGTCCACAGGGCAGTTGTTTAGTAGCATGGGTCATCAGACGCCTGTGGCACTAACAGAAGGTCCTGGAGGAGATGTTCAACTCACCTGCAGCCATACGATCCCTGACTACTACGTGATACTATGGTACAAACAGTCAGCAGGAGACACTGCTATGAAACTCATTGGTTATGCATATACCAAGTCAATAACCATGGAGAAATCATTTGAAAAGCACTTCAATGTGAGTGGAGACAGTGGGAAAGAGGCTTATCTTCATCTAGTGAGTCTGAGAGGACCTGAACACAGTGCAGTTTATTACTGTGCAGCCATCCAACACAGTGATGTAGACTTCCTCCTGTTCTCTACTAAAACCCTGTCTGATGGTAATATTAGACCACGGCTCAGAACACCTGCATCTGAGGTTTGACTTTGACTCAGTGCCAATGAATAAACACAGATGGATGATGGCATGAGGTGATATCTGTCCTAGTACAGTATACCAGTATTTACAGTTTACTGTCACCACTCATTAACATACATTATGCAATGTTACAATGTCAAATTCCATTACTCAATTTCTGTCTATATACAAAGAGAAATCCTTTAATGATATAGATACCGGTATGTTCCACAATACACCTTTAAGTTGAACAGGAGACCTGTAGGTGAACAAGGGATCTGCTCGAATATCAACACAAGTTCTGACGTCAAAGTGATGTCATTTCCTTCCCCTCCGGCAGCTCAGTTCAGCTCCCCTTCTCTATTGACTTATTCTCCTCTCCCCCCTATGGGCTCTGGTCTAAAGTAGTGCACTAGAAAGGGAATAGGGTGCCATTTGGGATGCTGACATACATTTGACACTCCCACTAGATGACATGACATCTCTGACTATCTGAAAACCCTTTCTCCTTGTCCATGTGACTCTTCTCTCCAGAACCATCAACATGATCAAGCTTCTCATACATGTAGCAACTCTACCACTATGGGTGACAGGTACTAAATCCCTCATGAAAGATAGATTTACTACTGAAATATATTGCTGTCAATATGCTGAGTAATACTGTATATTTCAGATGGTCTGTTTTCATCCACAGGGCTGTCACAAACAGACAAAGTTCACCAGACTCCTACTGCAATACTAACAGGACCTGAAGACAAAGTTAATCTCACCTGCAGCCACACTGATTCAAGATACGACATGATACTGTGGTACCAACAGTCAGCCCAAAACACTGCTCTGAAACTCATTGGGTATGTGTGGAACACCAGTCCAACGGTGGAAGATTCCTTTAAAGGGCGTTTTGATGTCAGTGGAGATGCTGCAGCTAATAAAATGGCGTATCTACATTTTCCCAAAGTGACAGAAGCTGAAGACAGTGCAGTGTATTTCTGTGCTGCTAGTGAAGCACAGTGTTTCACTATACCCTCTCTCCTCTACAAAAACCCTCTCTGATCCTCTCATATAATACTGACTACAGCTCTATACACCTGCACCTGTCTTCAACCACTTCAACAACACTTTGCTATGAACCATTAGATATCAGACAGATGGTAATGATACTGTTATAAGTGACTAGTTTAGATGGTTTAGGTGCACTTCCTCAGTTCTCCACCAGGAGGAAGTGTTTCTCAACACACATTTAGAAGATGCTGTATAGTGGCACTTTATGGGCCCCGGTCAAAGTTAGTGCACTATATAGGGAATAGGGTGTCACTTGGGACATTAGGGGTGCCTGGACCAGGGCCAATGGTATGAGTGGGCCCTAGGGGGCCTGGGACAGGGAGTGGAACGGGAGGGCCCTAGGGGGCCTGGGACAGGGAGTGGAACGGGAGGGCCCTAGAGGGCCTGGGACAGGGCCGGTGGTACGGGAGGGCCCTAGGGGGCCTGGGACAGGGAGTGGTACAGGAGGGCCCTAGGGGGCCTGGGACAGGGCCGGTGGTACGGGAGGGCCCTAGGGGGCCTGGGACAGGGCCGGTGGTACGGGAGGGCCCTAGGGGGCCTGGGACAGGGCCGGTGGTACGGGAGGGCCCTTGGTGGCCTGGGCCTGGTGACCCTCTGTCTCTGTATATGTAGACCATGTATCTGATTCTGTCTGGACAAAAAGTAAATAGTGTATGGCGTGTGATACATTCTCTGTCCAGACTTCATCAGATACAAGGGCTACATACTGTATTGAGTGACTGAGTATGGGATACAACTCACCACTATAACTGTTCCTCTGTCTGGAGATACAACTCACCACTATAACTGTTCCTCTGGAGATACAACTCACCACTATAACTGTTCCTCTGGAGATACAACTCACCACTATAACTGTTCCTCTGGAGATACAACTCACCACTATAACTGTTCCTCTGTCTGGAGATACAACTCACCACTATAACTGTTCCTCTGGAGATACAACTCACCACTAAAACTGTGCCTCTGTCTGGAGATATAACTCACCACTATAACTGTTCCTCTGTCTGGAGATACAACTCACCACTATAACTGTTCCTCTGTCTGGAGATACAACTCACCACTATAACTGTTCCTCTGGAGATACAACTCACCACTACAACTGTTCCTCTGGAGATACAACTCACCACTATAACTGTTCCTCTGTCTGGAGATACAACTCACCACTATAACTGTTCCTCTGGAGATACAACTCACCACTATAACTGTTCCTCTGGAGATACAACTCACCACTATAACTGTTCCTCTGGAGATACAACTCACCACTATAACTGTTCCTCTGTCTGGAGATACAACTCACCACTATAACTGTTCCTCTGTCTGGAGATACAACTCACCACTATGACTGTTCCTCTGTCTGGAGATACAACTCACCACTATGACTGTTCCTCTGGAGATACAACTCACCACTACAACTGTTCCTCTGGAGATACAACTCACCACTATAACTGTTCCTCTGGAGATACAACTCACCACTATAACTGTTCCTCTGGAGATACAACTCACCACTATAACTGTTCCTCTGTCTGGAGATACAACTCACCACTATAACTGTTCCTCTGGAGATACAACTCACCACTATAACTGTTCCTCTGGAGATACAACTCACCACTATAACTGTTCCTCTGGAGATACAACTCACCACTATAACTGTTCCTCTGTCTGGAGATACAACTCACCACTATAACTGTTCCTCTGGAGATACAACTCACCACTATAACTGTGCCTCTGTCTGGAGATACAACTCACCACTATAACTGTTCCTCTGGAGATACAACTCACCACTACAACTGTTCCTCTGGAGATACAACTCACCACTAGTTATAACAAACAGGTCTCTCTCTCCTCTTCTGTAACAGGTGAACTGCTCGGTTCCAGCGTTCTTCAGTCTCCATCTTCAGTATTTCAGAGTTCTGGATAAACTGCTGTCCTGTTCTGTTCACACACTCTTCCCAGCTACAACACCTTACTGTGGTATCAGCAGGTAGAACACACTCTCCCCAGCTACAACACCATACTGTGGTATCAGCAGGGGGAACACACTCTCCCCAGCTACAACACCATACTGTGGTATCAGCAGGGGGAACACACTCTCCCCAGCTACAACACCATACTGTGGTATCAGCAGGGGGAACACACTCTCCCCAGCTACATCACCATACTGTGTTATCAGCAGTGTCAGTGTCCATGCCCCCTGCCAGCCACAGGAGTCACTAAAGAGTGATGGGACAAGGACATCCCGGCCGACCAAACCCTTCCCTTCCTTACTCGGCGACTCCAATTGTGCATCGCTTCATGGGTGTCCTGGTGGCGGCCAGCACAGGTCTTGAACCAGCATCTGTAGCAACACCATTTGCACTGCAATGCAGTGTTTTTGACTACGACGCCACTCAGGAGGCTCCATCCACAAAGATCTTAAACCTTTTGAAGCTAGGGGGCACTATTTTTATGTTTGGAAAAATAACGTTCCCAAATAAACAGCCTACTTCTCAGGACCAGATGCTAGAATGTGCAAATAATTGACAGATTAGGATAGGAAACACTCTAAAGTTTCCAAAACTGTCAAAATGTTGTCTATGAGTTAAACAGAACTGATATTGCAGGCTAAACTTCAACTGTAAATTATTTTGCAGTTTAATAAGGTAATCTTTTCAGTCCCATAATACTGCCATAGATTTTCAATTAGATTTAAGTCAACACTGTAACTCAGCCAATCTGGAACATTCACTGTCTTCCTGGTAGTCAACTGCAGTGTAGATTTGGCCTTATGTTTTAGGTTATTGTCCTGCTGAAAGGTGAATTGATATCCCAGTGTCTGGTAGAAAGCAGACTGAACCAGGTTTACCTCTAGGCTTTTGTCTGTTCTTATTTTTTATCCTGAAAAACTCCCCAATCCTTAACGATTACAAACATACCCATAACATGATGCAGCCACCACTACACTTGAAAATATGACGAGTGGTACTCAGTAATGTGTTGTATAGGATTTGCCCAAAACATAAGATTTTGTATTCAGGACAAAAAGTTCATTGCTTTGCCACATTGTTTGCAGTATTATTTTAATGCATTGTTGCAAACAGGATGCATGTTTTGGAATATTTTTATTCTGTACAAGCTTCGTTCTTTTCACTCTGTCATTTAGGTTCGTATTGTGGAGTAACTCCAATGTTGTTGATCCATCCTCAGTTTTCTCCTATCACAGTTGTAGTGTCTTAACACTTAGTACTTATTTATGTAATAAGAAATACTCTGAATACAAGCAATTGAACTGGAGCTTCACATTTACTCAAACGAGTTAGTACCAGAATAACATAGAACAACACTGCGCATGACCAAGGGTGCTCCATCCTTAAAGGGGACATCAGTAATTAACAGAACATAACATTCTTTCTCTTATACAACCAGAGTTACTTTTACCAAACCACAACTGAAACATTTCCCAGAACTTGTTGTAGTTATTTTGCATCTTTTAATTTGAACTTGAACAGTTCGTTTTTGTTTGTTTGTTGAGAAGTCTAGTCTGTCTGGTGGACTTCGTTCTGGGTAGCGCCTCGGATTGTCTGGAGGCTCCTGAACATCCTCAGTGTGTGCTTGTTCCATTATAGCTTCTGCTATAGCAGCACCTTCATCAACACGTTCCCTTCTTTCAGCCTGGGGTCTCTCTACTGCCCCACCGTCCTCTACAGTTCCCTGTGTGTCACTCTCAGGATCTCTCTGTGCCTGTTCTCTCTCTATTATTGTGCTGTTTTCCGTGGAATGCATTTGGTTAATGTGACGCCGCCACATTATGTCTGGGCTCACTTGAACCTGGTAAGTTCTGGGTCCCGTTTGTCCATTTCCCTCCTCTTCTGTAGTCTCGCACCATCACTTCCTGTCCTGTTTGGAGATGGCGCTCCCGGCCACCAGAGAGCATCTTGGCTTGTTTGTTCAGCACTTCATTACGCCTGTTTGGCTTCATGATGTCCAGCTGTGTGCGGAGAGGCCTCCCGCAAATCAGTGCGGCTGGGCTTTCATTAGACGTGGCATGTGGGGTGTTTCGGTAGGAGGCCAGGAACTTGGCCAGCTTTGTTTGCAAAGTCCCTTCGTCTCGTTTTGCTGCACGGAGTCCTTGCTTTAGGGTTTGCACAAAGCGTTCTGCCAACCCATTGGTGGCAGGGTGGTATGGAGCTGAGGTTGAGTGTTTGATTCCATTTACTGACATGAATCTTGTAAACTCGTCACTTACAAACGCTTGCGCGTTGTCACTTACCAGCTGCAGTGGCAAACCGAAGCGTGCAAACGTTGTTCTGAGACACTCTATCGTCTGAGCTGAGGTGGAGGAGTCAGTGCAAAACACCTCTGGCCATTTGGAATGAGCATCAACTATAACCAGAAACATGTGCTTTTCAAAGGGACCAGCGTAGTCCACATGAATGCTCTGCCATGGGTGGACTGGGACAGGAGCAGGCATGTGAAGGGTTTCCTGTCAGGTGCGTGAATGAGGACCCAAAAGCGAATTAACAAAACAGAGTTTCTTTAATGACGAAACACACGTAGGCTCAGATGGACAGGCAGATTCCGACTGGACAGGACAAGGTTAGCTGAACAGGCAGATTCCGACAGGACAGGACAAGGTAGCAGCAAACACGACGATAGTCTGGTTCAGGCATGAGTAACACAAACGAGAATCCGACAAAGACAGAAACAGGAACAGAGAGAGATATAGAGACCTAATCAGAGGGAAAAAGGGAACAGGTGGGAAAAGGGGTGAACGAGGTGGTTAGGGAAGACAAGGAACAGCTGGGGGAAAGAGGGGAAGAAAAGGTAACCTAATACGACCAGCAGAGGGAGACAGGGTGAAGAGAAAGAACAGGAACAAGACACAACATGACAATACATGACAGTACCCCCCCACTCACCGAGCGCCTCCTGGCGCACTCGAGGAGGAAACCTGGCGGCAACGGAGGAAATCATCGATCAGCGAACGGTCCAGCACGTCCCGAGAGGGAACCCAACTCCTCTCCTCAGGACCGTACCCCTCCCAATCCACTAGGTACTGGTGACCACGGCCCCGAGGACGCATGTCCAAAATCTTACGGACCCTGTAGATAGGTGCGCCCTCGACAAGGATGGGGGGGGGGGGGAAGACGAGCGGGGGCGCGAAGAACGGGCTTAACACAGGAGACATGGAAGACCGGGTGGACGCGACGAAGATATCGCGGAAGAAGAAGTCGCACTGCGACAGGATTAATGATCTGAGAAATACGGAACGGACCAATGAACCGCGGGGTCAACTTGCGAGAAGCTGTCTTAAGGGGAAGGTTCTGAGTGGAGAGCCAAACTCTCTGACCGCGACAATATCTAGGACTCTTAGTTCTACGCTTATTAGCAGCTCTCACAGTCTGCGCCCTATAACGGCAAAGTGCAGACCTGACCCTCTTCCAGGTGCGCTCGCAACGTTGGACAAAAGCCTGAGCGGAGGGGACGCTGGACTCGGCGAACTGAGATGAGAACAGCGGAGGCTGGTACCCGAGGCTACTCTGAAAAGGAGATAGCCCGGTCGCAGACGAAGGAAGCGAGTTGTGGGCGTATTCTGCCCAGGGGAGCTGTTCTGACCAAGACGCAGGGTTGCGAAAAGAAAGACTGCGTAAGATGCGACCAATAGTCTGATTGGCCCGTTCTGCTTGACCGTTAGACTGGGGGTGAAAGCCGGAAGAGAGACTGACGGAAGCCCCAATCAAACGGCAAAACTCCCTCCAAAATTGAGACGTGAATTGCGGACCTCTGTCCGAAACGACGTCTGACGGAAGGCCATGAATTCTGAAAACATTCTCGATGATGATTTGTGCCGTCTCTTTAGCAGAAGGAAGCTTAGCAAGGGGAATAAAATGAGCCGCCTTAGAGAACCTATCGACAACCGTAAGAATAACAGTCTTCCCCGCTGACGAAGGCAGTCCGGTGACAAAATCTAAGGCGATGTGAGACCACGGTCGAGAGGGAATGGGAAGCGGCCTGAGACGGCCGGCAGGAGGGGAGTTACCGGACTTAGTCTGCGCGCAGACCGAACAAGCAGCCACGAAACGACGCGTGTCATGCTCCCGGGTGGGCCACCAAAAACGCTGGCGAATGGAAGCAAGCGTACCCCGAACGCCAGGGTGGCCGGCTAACTTGGCAGAGTGAGCCCACTGAAGAACGGCCAGACGAGTAGGAACGGGAACGAAAAGAAGGTTCCTAGGACAAGCGCGCGGCGACGGAGTGTGAGTGAGTGCTTGCTTTACCTGCCTCTCAATTCCCCAGACAGTCAACCCGACAACACGCCCCTCAGGGAGAATCCCCTCAGGGTCAGTGGAGGCTACTGAAGAACTGAAGAGACGAGATAAAGCATCAGGCTTGGTGTTCTTAGAGCCCGGACGATAAGAAATCACGAACTCGAAACGAGCGAAAAACAGCGCCCAGCGCGCCTGACGCGCATTAAGTCGTTTGGCAGAACGGATGTACTCAAGGTTCCTATGGTCAGTCCAAACGACAAAAGGAACGGTCGCCCCCTCCAACCACTGTCGCCATTCGCCTAGGGCTAAGCGGATGGCGAGCAGTTCGCGGTTTCCCACATCATAGTTACGTTCCGACGGCGACAGGCGATGAGAAAAATACGCGCAAGGATGGACCTTGTCGTCAGAGAGGGAGCGCTGAGAAAGAATGGCTCCCACGCCCACCTCTGACGCGTCAACCTCGACAACGAACTGTCTAGAGACGTCAGGTGTAACAAGGATAGGTGCGGATGTAAAACAATTCTTGAGGAGATCAAAAGCTCCCTGGGCGGAAACGGACCACTTAAAGCACGTCTTGACAGAAGTAAGGGCTGTGAGAGGAGCTGCCACCTGACCGAAATTACGGATGAAACGACGATAGAAGTTCGCGAAGCCGAGAAAGCGCTGCAGCTCGACGCGTGACTTAGGGACGGGCCAATCAATGACAGCTTGGACCTTAGCGGGATCCATCTTAATGCCTTCAGCGGAAATAACAGAACCGAGAAATGTGACGGACGAGGCATGAAAAGTGCACTTCTCAGCCTTCACAAAAAGACAATTCTCTAAAAGGCGCTGGAGGACACGTCGAACGTGCTGAACATGAATCTGGAGTGACGGTAAAAAAATCAGGATATCGTCAAGGTAAACAAAAACAAAGATGTTCAGCATGTCTCTCAGGACATCATTGACTAATGCCTGAAAGACAGCTGGAGCGTTAGCGAGGCCGAAAGGAAGAACCCGGTATTCAAAGTGCCCTAACGGAGTGTTAAACGCCGTCTTCCACTCGTCCCTCTCCCTGATGCGCACGAGATGGTAAGCGTTACGAAGGTCCAACTTAGTGAAAAACCTGGCTTCCTGCAGGATCTCGAAGGCTGAAGACATAAGAGGAAGCGGATAACGATTCTTCACTGTTATGTCATTCAGCCCTCGATAATCTATGCAGGGGCGCAGGGACCCGTCCTTCTTCTTAACAAAAAAAAACCCCGCTCCGGCGGGAGAGGAGGAGGGGACTATGGTACCGGCGGCAAGAGCTACAGACAAATAATCTTCGAGAGCCTTACGTTCGGGAGCCGACAGAGAGTATAGTCTACCCCGGAGGGGAGTGGTTCCCGGAAGGAGATCAATACTACAATCATACGACCGGTGTGGAGGAAGAGAGGTGGCCCTGGACCGACTGAACACCGTGCGCAGATCGTGATATTCCTCCGGCACCCCTGTCAAATCACCAGGCTCCTCCTGTGAAGAAGAGACAGAGGAAACAGGAGGGACAGCAGACATTAAACATTTCACATGACAAGAGACGTTCCAGGAGAGGATAGAATTACTAGACCAATTAATAGAAGGATTATGACAAACTAGCCAGGGATGGCCCAAAGCAACAGGTGTAAAAGGTGAACGAAAAATTAAAAAAGAAATGGTTTCGCTATGATTACCAGAGACAGTGAGGGTTAAAGGTAGCGTCTCACGCTGAATCCTGGGGAGAGGACTACCATCCAAGGCGAACAAGGCCGTGGGCTCCCTTAACTGTCTGAGAGGAATGTCATGTTCCCGAGCCCAGGTCTCGTCCATAAAACAGCCCTCCGCCCCAGAGTCTATCAAGGCACTGCAGGAA
Source organism: Oncorhynchus mykiss (assembly GCF_057628025.1). Lineage (NCBI taxonomy): Eukaryota > Metazoa > Chordata > Actinopteri > Salmoniformes > Salmonidae > Oncorhynchus > Oncorhynchus mykiss. Next base: position 89,733,032 of record NC_143046.1, read on the forward strand.
GCTGACGAACCGGTCCAGCGTAGATGGACCGACAAGGTAGTGCAGGATCTTGAAGGAGAGACAGGAGTAGTAGCGCTCACCAGTAGCCCTCCGCTTACTGATGAGCTCTGGCTTTTACTGGACATGAAGTGGCAAAATGACCAGCGGAACCGCAATAGAGACAGAGGCGGTTGGTGATTCTCCGTTCCCTCTCTTTAGTCGAGATGCGGATACCTCCCAGCTGCATAGGCTCAGCACCCGAGCCGGCAGAGGAAGATGGTAGTGATGCGGAGAGGGGGGCAACGGAGAACGCGAGCTCCTTTCCACGAGCTCGGTGACGAAGATCAACCCGTCGCTCAATGCGAATAGCGAGTTCAATCAAGGAATCCACGCTGGAAGGAACCTCCCGGGAGAGAATCTCATCCTTTACCTCTGCGCGGAGACCCTCCAGAAAACGAGCGAGCAAAGCCGGCTCGTTCCAGCCACTGGAGGCAGCAAGAGTGCGAAACTCAATAGAGTAGTCTGTTATGGATCGATTACCTTGACATAGGGAAGACAGGACCCTGGAAGCCTCCTCCCCAAAAACAGATTGATCAAAAACCCGTATCATCTCCTCCTTAAAGTCCTGATACTGGTTAGTACACTCAGCCCTTGCCTCCCAGATTGCCGTGCCCCACTCACGAGCCCGTCCAGTAAGGAGAGATATGACGTAGGCGATACGAGCAGTGCTCCTGGAGTAAGTGTTGGGCTGGAGAGAAAACACAATATCACACTGGGTGAGGAACGAGCGGCATTCAGTGGGCTCCCCAGAGTAACACGGCGGGTTATTGATTCTGGGCTCCGGAGATTCGAAAGCCCTGGAAGTGGCCGGTGGATCGAGGCGGAGATGGTGAACCTGTTCTGTGAGGTTGGAGACTTGGGTGGCCAGGGTCTCAACGGCATGTCGAGCAGCAGACAATTCCTGCTCGTGTCTGCCTAGCATCGCTCCCTGGATCTCGACGGCTGAGTGGAGAGGATCCGAAGTCGCTGGGTCCATTCTTGGTCGGATTCTTCTGTCAGGTGCGTGAATGAGGACCCAAAAGCGAATTAACAAAACAGAGTTTCTTTAATGACGAAACACACGTAGGCTCAGATGGACAGGCAGATTCCGACAGGACAGGACAAGGTTAGCTGAACAGGCAGATTCCGACAGGACAGGACAAGGTAGCAGCAAACACGACGATAGTCTGGTTCAGGCATGAGTAACACAAACGAGAATCCGACAAAGACAGAAACAGGAACAGAGAGAGATATAGAGACCTAATCAGAGGGAAAAAGGGAACAGGTGGGAAAAGGGGTGAACGAGGTGGTTAGGGAAGACAAGGAACAGCTGGGGGAAAGAGGGGAAGAAAAGGTAACCTAATACGACCAGCAGAGGGAGACAGGGTGAAGAGAAAGAACAGGAACAAGACACAACATGACAATACATGACATTTCCAAAAATCCGCTACAGTTCTTTGCCATATTTTCTATCTGTTGGTCCAGACAATTCCAACATGACATGTAGTTGCTGCAAGACTAGATGTTGGCATTTCTGGGGCATCATGACTCTCATTCCCCACATCAAACATCCTTGGTAATTTAGTTTCTCCTCTGGAAATACGGAGTCCTTTCTGCCAGTAGCTGGCCATCCTGACATGGTGTACACTTTTTTGACAAGGTCACATCTTTCCTTGTCTCCTGTTTGATAACTGTGCTTGTGACCGGTAGGGCCTCGAGCTGAGCGGTATGGAACATGTCCACTGCATCCACCCTCCTTTGTCTTTCTCTTGTACACGGCAGTCTGGATAATCCATCTGCATTTGTGTGGAGGGATGACGGCTTAAACTCCATGTCATACATATGACTGGCAAGGAACAGGGCATATCGCTGTAACCTGGCTGCTGTCATTGACTGCGAAGGAACAGGGCATATCGCTGTAACCTGGCTGCTGTCATTGACTGGCAAGGAACAGGGCATATCGCTGTAACCTGGCTGCTGTCATTGACTGGCAAGGAACAGGGCATATCGCTGTAACCTGGCTGCTGTCATTGACTGGCAAGGAACAAGGCGTATCGCTGTAACCTGGCTGCTGTCATTGACTGGCAAGGAACAAGGCGTATCGCTGTAACCTGGCTGCTGTCATTGCCGGAATGCCTTTCTTTGGACTGAAAATGGAAAGCAACGGCTTGTGATCTGGTGATGCGTGGAATTTCTTGCCGCCCCACACTAGTGCCAGTGCTTCTTTGTCGATTTGTGAGTAGTTTTTCTCTGCATCATTCAATGTTCGTGACGCAAATGCAACTGGCCTCTCTGACCCATCTTTCAGTGTGTGTGAAAGGACGGCCCCTAATCCATAAGGGGACGCATCACAAGCCAACTTCACTGGCATTTCAGGGTCGTAATGGATCAGGACCTGTTCAGATGTTATGAGCCGTTTTGCCTCCAGAAATGCATTTTCACACTGCTCTGTCCACCGCCATGTCCTATTCTTTTCCAGGAGCTGATTTAGAGGCTGGAGTACTGCTGAAAGGTTTGGGAGGAATCTTCTGTAGTAATTGATCAGTCCCGTGAAAGATCTCACTTCTGTGATATTTTGTGGTCGTGGTGCCTGTACCACTGCCTCGATTTTGTCCTGTGTTTTGTGCAATCCATTGCAGTCAATCTCATGTCCACAGAAGACAATCTTATCTTTAAAAAACTCACACTTCTTTAAGTTTGCCTGTAGACCATACTCTTTCAGTCTTTTCAGGACCTCTAACAGGTTAGCCAGGTGCTCTTTGTCGGTGCGTCCTGTTATGATCATGTCATCCAGGATACACTGGGTTCCTGGGATTTCTTGCAAAATCTGGTCAATAGTTTGTTGCCAAATGGCTGGGGCTGATGCAATGCCAAAAACCAGGCGGTTATACCTGTATAGACCTTTGTGTGTGTTTATTGTCAGATACGATACTGTTTGGAACTCTCTTCAACCGGTAGCTGCAGGTAAGCCTGATTCAGATCGATTTTACTGAAGTGTTTCCCACCAGCTAGTGCAGGAAAGATCTCTACTAAAACCCTGTCTGATAGAAAACTATGAGCAGTGATCACAACACCTGTATCTGAGGTTGGAGTTTGGCTCAGAGCCAATGAATAAACAGATAGATTACGGCAAAAGCAGGTTGATCGTATCTGGCTTGGTACAGTATAACAGTATTTACAGTTTAGTGTCCTTACAAATTCACATAAAATATGTGGTTACAATGTCATATCCTGTTTCTCTAGCCTTTTGGGGACCTAAGCGAGATTTGGCTGGGGGACCCCATCCTAGCGACAAAACATTTTAGTGACTGGAGAGACATTTATGGGTTCTAAAGTAAATTTCTGTCGTTTCTACACATTTTGCCATGTCGAGTACAGAACATTTTGCTGTTTTAAAGGGACAGTGCATTCAAAAACAAAATGTTGTTGTGTTTGATATATATTTCCACACTATGAGGTTGAAGTAATACTGTGAAATCATGAACATTATGATAATGCCCATTTAGTGTAAGAGCTGTTTGAAAAGAACGCCTGAAATGCCAGCGTGTTTTGGTGAGATGGAGTTTTGGTATTCCACTGTGACATCACCTTGCAGTAAAATTAGTTAAAAGACCAATCAGAAAGAGAGTTCTAAACCTCTCTGCCAATAACAGCACATGTTCAGTGTCCGCCCTCTCTACTCAGACCACTCCCAGACATTCATAGCAAAATTCCTTCTTGACAAATTGCTCTTTGCTAAGAAGCTATTTTTGTCTTATTTTTGAACATTTTAGTTGAAAACAATCACGGTAATGTTCTTATTGTTATCCAGAAAGGATTTGATATTGAGATAATTACGTCTGCATAGGACTATTAAAACAAGTTTTCTGCTATTCTACACATTTTGCCATGGGGCATAGATAGTGTTTTCTTTCATTTACAGATAATTTCCTGCAATTCTACACATTTTGTAATGACTTATGCCATGCTAATATGATATCTGAGTGAGAATGACTAACAAAATCAATGGTGGTCCTGTGGAGATCAAGGCCCCTGGGCATGTGACCTGCCTACCCTGGTGGTATTTGGCCATGATGGATGTGGGTTCACCTGTCTACTGTCTCTATCTCTGATCTGTTTCTGGCGCTGTGATCTGACATGATGATCACACTCCTCCTCATATTCTCTGTCACACTACTTTGGTGTACAGGTATAATTATATAACTTATTATGCGGTTTTATGAGCTTAACTTTTCAGGCCATTAATTCTGCAATAGATTTTCAAACCGATTTAATTCAACACTGTAACACAGCCACTCGGGAACGGCCTTATTGGTAAGCAACTCCAGTGTATGTGTGGCCTTGTGTTTTAGGTTATGTCCTGCTAAAAGGTGAATTAATCTCCCAGTGTCTGGTGGTAAGCAGACGACCTGTGCCAAATTCATAGCGACCAAGACTGCATTTAAAAAGTGGATATTTCATAATGAAGAAGTTGGAGGCAGGAGACAGTGGCAGGTACTTCTGTGCTGTGAGTCAACAGAATGATACTGACGACAAGTACAGCTGTACTAAACCCCCAGTGTTGATATAATATAACAAGTACAGCTGTACTAAACCCCCAGTGTTGATATAATATAACAAGTACAGCTGTACTAAACCCCCAGTGTTGATATAATATAACAAGTACAGCTGTACTAAACCCCCAGTGTTGATATAATATAACAAGTACAGCTGTACTAAACCCCCAGTGTTGATATAATATAACAAGTACAGCTGTACTAAACCCCCAGTGTTGATATAATATAACAAGTACAGCTGTACTAAACCCCCAGTGTTGATATAATATAACAAGTACAGCTGTACTAAACCCCCAGTGTTGATATAATATAACAAGTACAGCTGTACTAAACCCCCAGTGTTGATATAATATAACAAGTACAGCTGTACTAAACCCCCAGTGTTGATATAATATACCAAGTACAGCTACACTAAACCCCCAGTGTTGATATAATATAACAAGTACAGCTGAACTAAACCCCCAGTGTTGATAGAATATAACAAGTACAGCTGTACTAAACCCCCAGTGTTGATATAATATAACAAGTACAGCTGTACTAAACCCCCAGTGTTGATATAATATAACAAGTACAGCTGTACTAAACCCCCAGTGTTGATATAATATAACAAGTACAGCTGTACTAAACTCCCAGTGTTGATATAATATACCAAGTACAGCTACACTAAACCCCCAGTGTTGATATAATATAACAAGTACAGCTGAACTAAACCCCCAGTGTTGATAGAATATAACAAGTACAGCTGTACTAAACCCCCAGTGTTGATATAATATAACAAGTACAGCTACTCTAAACCCCAGTGTTGATATAATATAACAAGTACAGCTACACTAAACCCCCAGTGTTGATATAATATAACAAGTACAGCTGTACTAAACCCCCAGTGTTGATATAATATAACAAGTACAGCTGTACTAAACCCCCAGTGTTGATATAATATAACAAGTACAGCTACACTAAACCCCCAGTGTTGATATAATATAACAAGTACAGCTGTACTAAACCCCCAGTGTTGATATAATATAACAAGTACAGCTACACTAAACCCCCAGTGTTGATATATTATAACAAGTACAGCTGAACTAAACCCCCAGTGTTGATAGAATATAACAACTACAGCTGTACTAAACCCCCAGTGTTGATATAATATAACAAGTACAGCTGTACTAAACCCCCAGTGTTGATATAATATAACAAGTACAGCTGTACTAAACCCCCAGTGTTGATATAATATAACAAGTACAGCTGTACTAAACCCCCAGTGTTGATATAATATAACAAGTACAGCTACACTAAACCCCCAGTGTTGATATAATATAACAAGTACAGCTGTACTAAACCCCCAGTGTTGATATAATATAACAAGTACAGCTGTACTAAACCCCCAGTGTTGATATAATATAACAAGTACAGCTACACTAAACCCCCAGTGTTGATATAATATAACAAGTACAGCTGTACTAAACCCCCAGTGTTGATATAATATAACAAGTACAGCTGTACTAAACCCCCAGTGTTGATATAGGACAGCATATAATATCTGAAGAGGTGATGGTCTCATCATGTACTGTAGGGGGACCTCTAACTCTACTTCTAATAATGTCTGTCTCATTTCATTGTCATGATCAGAAAGGTTCACTGTGAGGTCCTATGAACAAACATTATGGTACAGACTTTCTGACACTCCCACTAACCACCACCCTAAATAAAATATGCTACTACATCAGCCCCTCTCCTTTCACCTCAGGGCTTCATCCAGGAGACACTCATATCTCTCCTCCACTGAGGAAACATCAACATCGTCATCATCCTCATCATCATGTCAGTTTTTCATCTATTCGAGTCAGTCATCATGATCAGAGGTTTCATCACGTTCACCCTCTCATTGTTCTGGCTCACAGGTAATAACGACATGTCTGTAGAATGTCTGTTCATCCTGAAAACACTCCCTGCTAATAGTCTTGTGTCTGATGAATCAGTCTGTTTAAATATGAATCTCTTGTTTTCTTCACAGGAAGTTCTCTGAGCAGTAAAGTCCTCCAGGTTCCCTCAGCACTATTGGAAAGCCCCAATGTTACAGTGATAATCAAATGCAGCCATGCTATCAGTTCATACAATACTATATTGTGGTACCAGCAGTCAATAGCTGATTCTAATCTGAAACTGATTGGATTTGTGTTTTATAAGAATCCAACAATTGAAGATCAATTCAAACAGCACTTTGAAATCCGTGGAGATGGAGAGATAGAAGCCTCACTTCAGCTTCTGTCAGACCCTGAAAACAGTGCAGTGTATTACTGTGCAGCCAGCACAACACAGTGATGTAGAGAACCTCCTCTCCTCTACAAAAACCCTCTGATCCTTTACTCCTTAACTGTAGTGTACATCAACACCCAGTACACCTGTTATAAACCACTATAGATGTCCTGGGTACATCAAAACCCAGTACACCTGCGATAAACCATTATAGATGTCCTGGGCACATCAACACCCAGCACACCTGTTATAAACCACTATGTTCCGGTTTGTTCTACAATGCACATTTTTGTCAAACAGGAGACCTTTCGGGGAACTATGCATCTGTTTTGAATATTAATGCACATCATGATGTCATTTCCTTCCCCTCCGGGCAGCTCAGTTCTACTCAACTCTATTGCGTTTTTCTCTTTTCACCCCTATTGGCTGTGGTCAAAAGTAGTGCACTATATAGGGAATAGGGTGCCATTGGGCTCTGGTCTAAAGTAGTGCACTATATAGGGAATAGGGTGCCATAAGACTCTGGTCTAAAGTAGTGCACTATATACTGACATACATTTGACACTCCCACTAGATGACATGATATCTCTGACTATCTGAAAACCCTTTCTCCTTGTCCATGTGACTCTTCTCTCCAGAACCATCAACATGATCAAGCTTCTCATACATGTAGCAACTCTACCACTATGGGTGACAGGTACTAAATCCCTCATGAAAGATAGATTTACTACTGAAATATATTGCTGTCAATATGCTGAGTATTACTGTATATTTCAGATGGTCTGTTTTCATCCACAGGGCTGTCACAAACAGACAAAGTTCACCAGACTCCTACTGCAATACTAACAGGACCTGAAGACAAAGTTAATCTCACCTGCAGCCACACTGTTTCAAGTTACAACATGATACTGTGGTACCAACAGTCAGCCCAAAACACTGCTCTGAAACTCATTGGGTATGTGAGATTCATCAGTCCAACGGTGGAAGATTCCTTTAAAGGGCGTTTTGATGTCAGTGGAGATGCTGCAGCTAATAAAATGGCGTATCTACATTTTCCCAAAGTGACAGAAGCTGAAGACAGTGCAGTGTATTTCTGTGCTGCTAGTGAAGCACAGTGTTTCACTATACCCTCTCTCCTCTACAAAAACCCTCTCTGATCCTCTCACATAATACTGACTACAGCTCTATACACCTGCACCTGTCTTCAACCACTTGAACCATTTGATATCAGACAGATGGTAATGATACTGTTATAAGTGGCTAGTTTAGATGGTTTATGTGCACTTCCTCAGTTCTCCACCAGGAGGGAGTGTTTCTCAACACACATTTAGAAGATGCTGTATTTTTTTTAGATATTTTTTTTATTTCACATTTTTTTAACCAGGTAAGCTAATTGAGAACAATATCTAATTTTCAACTGCGACCTGGCCAAAATAAAGCAAAGCAGTATGACAGAAACAACAACACAGAGTTAAACATGGAATAAACAAGCGTACAGTCAATAACACAATAGAAAACAAAAGAAAGTGATGAAAACTTGCCTCAGAGCGCTCAGGACCTCAGACTGGGGAAAAAGTTTACCTTCCAACAGGACAATAACCCTAAGTGCTTCAATCTAGAAAGGGAGATATGAGTCTCCAGTTTCAGCGATTTTTGCAATTCGTTCCAGTCACTGGTAGCAGAGAACTGGAAGGAAAGGCGGCCATGACCATTTCGAAAGGCGGCCCTGACCATTTCGAATCCCACCTTACCTTCTTCGCTGTGCAATCCGGTTTCCGAGCTGGTCACGGGTGGACCTCAGCCATGCTCAAGGTCCTAAACGATATCATTACCACCATCGATAAAAGACAGTGCAGCCATCTTCATCGACCTGGCCAAGGCTTTCGACTCTGTCAATCACCACATTCTTATCGGCAGACTCAACAGCCTTGGTATCTCAAATGACTGCCTCGGCTGGTTCACCAACTGTTTCTCAGATAGGGTTCAATGTGTCAAATCGGAGGGCCTGTTGTCCGGACCTCTGGCAATCTCTATGGGGGTGCCACAGGGTTCAATTCTCAGGCCAACTCTTTTCTCTCTTATATCAATGATGTCGCTCTTGCTGCGGGTGATTCCTTGATCCACCTCTACGCAGACGACACCATTCTGTATACATCTGGCCCCTCTTTGGACAATGTGTTAACAAACCTCCAAACGAGCTTCAATGCCATACAACACTCCTTCCGTGGCCTCCAACTGCTCTGAAACGCGAGTAAATTTAAATGCATGCTCTTCAACCGATCGCTGCCCGCACCCGGCCGCCCGACTAGCATCACTACTCTGGACGGTTCTGACATAGAATCTGTGGACAACTACAAATACCTAGGTGTCTGGCTAGACTTTAAACTCACCTTCCAGACTCATACTAAGCATCTCCAATCCCAAAATTAAATCTAGAATCGGCTTCCTATTTCGCAACAAAGCCTCCTTCACTCATGCTGCCAAACATACCCACGTAAAATTGACAGTCCTACCAATCCTCAACTTCCGTGATGTGATTTACAAAAAAGCCTCCAACACTCCACTCAGCAAACTGTATGCAGCCTATCACAGGGCCATCCGTTTTGTCACCAAAGCCCCATATACCATCCACCACTGTGACCTGTATACTCTCGGCGGCTGGCCCTCGCTACATATTCGTCGCCAGACCCAATGGCTCCAGGTCATCTATAAGTCTTTGCTAGGTAAAGCTCCGCTTTATCTCAGCTCACTGGTCACCATAACAACACCCACCCATGGCACGTGCTCCAGCAGATATATCCCACTGGTCATCCCCAAAGCTAACACCTCCATTGGCCGCCTTTCCTTCCGGTTCTCTGCTGCCAATGACTGGAACGAATTGCAAAAAATCGCTGAAATTGGAGACTTGTATCTCCCTCACTAAAATTAAGCATAAGCTATCTGAGCAGCTTACTGCAGCTGTACTTAGCCCATCTGTAAAATAGCCCATCCAATTACCTACCTCATTCCCTTATTGGTTTTCTTTACTTTTCTGCTCTCTTGCACACCAGTATTTCTACTTGCACATCATCATCTGCACATCTATCACTCCAGTGTTAATCTGCTAAATTGTAATTACTTTGCTACTATTGGCCTATTTATTGCCTTACCTCCTTACTCCATTTACAAACACTGTATATAGATTTTTCTATTGTGTTATTGACTGTACTTTTGTTTATTCCATGTGTAACTTTGTGTTGTTTTCTGTCACACTGCTGTGATTTAGCTTGGCCAGGTCGCAGCTGTAAATGAGAACTTGTTCTCAACTGGCCAACCTGGTTAAATAAAGGTTAAATAATAAATAAATGAAAAATACTGAGAGAGACTTTACCACAATAACATAACATTCAAAATAGGTGAATATTTCCTTTAACCATCAATCAACCACCTCCAGATATCAGTGCATCAGATCTCCCTCTCTGCTCTACTAAACCCTGCTTCCTGTCCCACATAGACTCCTCCTGCAGGGTTCATCTCAGGTCTCTGACGGTTTAGATGTTCTCATATGGAGGCAGCATCCCTCTATAAGATCACTGAGATGAGTTGATGAGAAGCCACCTCTAATTCATGTGGAGTGGTTTGTCTGTCTCATTCTTTCTGTCTCCTTAACAGTGAGTCAACATGATCAGAATTCTTATCTCCATCACCATGGGTTACACAGCCTGGGCTGCAGGTATTCAGATCATTGATTTCATCAACTAATAATATCCAAATTTGATTGGTTTTCATGTTTCAAGTGAATATGTTTCTCTATCTGTTGTTTTACCTCTCTCTCTCTCTCTCTCTCTCTCTCTCTCTCTCTCTCTCTCTCTCCCCCCCCCCCTCTCTCTCTCTCTCTCTCTCTCTCTCTTTCTCTCTCTCTCCCCCCCTTCTCTCTCTCTCTCTCTCTCTCTCTCTCTCTCTCTCTCTCTCTCTTCCTCTCTCTCTCTCTCTCTCTCTCTCTCTCTCTCTTCCCCCCTCTCTCTCTCTCTCTCTCTTCCCCCTCTCTCTCTCTCTCTCTCTCTCTCTCTCTCTCTCTCTCTCTTTCTTTGTCTCATTCTCCAGGTTCTTCTCTCATTAATCAGGTTCACCAAACACCTGCAGACCTGTACAAGAACCAGGGAGAGTTGGCTAAGATGGAGTGTTCACATAGTATATCAAACTATAATCGTATCCTCTGGTACAAGCAATCCAACTACAGAGAATTGGTGTTTTTAGGATACATGCAATTGAAAACTGGATTTCCTGAGGCTGGATTTGATATAGAAGGAGATGCTAGTGCAGGTGGTACCAGCACCTTAACCATCAAACAACTAACTCCAAATAGTAGTGCTGTGTATTACTGTGCTGCTAGTTTACACAGTGCATCAGATCTCCCTCTCTGCTCTACAAAAACCTCCTCCCTGGTGTACTGTAGACTAATCACACCTGTATTAACAACACACTGTATCTGACTCTGATTCAATGCCAAAACACTCACCAGCTGGTCTAACAGAAAGGGGAGGTTCCCTCTGATATACAGGAGACCATGATACAGTATGGTATGATATCATGTCTTTCCTGTAGGTGGAGTTACAGCTCAACTAATCCATGTGGACTCACCAGACACAGTACCACAGTAAACTATGGTGTGTAGTAAGGAGTCTGAGAGTTGAAGATCCATGTAATTTTGAAGGTTCATCTGGACTCAGTGTTGAACGAACAATCTTTCACTGTTGGATATTTTCCACCTTTGAACGTGAATCTCTTGAATACCGTGACCTTACGGCGAGGATAGCTGTGCTACAAGCCCAGCTTCAGACGCAATTGCTAGGCAAGGGTAATTTCAGTGTAGGAAAGGATGAAACAGCGTCTGTGCCACCAGTAAGTACAGATAGTAGTATAAATCCCCTGGCACAGTCCCCGCAGCCGGACAACTTTCTCACGGTTTCTGGAAGGAAATGCTGTAGGAACGCTCAACCGGTGTCGCTCATTCAGCCGACAGAAACTTTCAACCGGTTTTCCCCATTAAGCAGCGGGTCGGAGTCAGAGGCCGAGTCTTCTCTGGTCTCTACTCCTCCCGTTACGGGGTCTGAGACGCCGAAGCTTCCCACCATTAGCTCTGACAAATTGAAAACTCTAGTCATTGGCGACTCCATTACCCGCAGTATTAGACTTGAGAATCATCCAGCGATCATACACTGTTTACCGGGGGGCAGGGCTACCGACGTTAAGGCTAATCTGAAGATGGTGCTGGCTAAAGCTAAAACTGGCGAGTGTAGAGAGTATAGAGATATTGTTATCCACGTCGGCACCAACGATGTTAGGATGAAACAGTCAGAGATCACCAAGCGCAACATAGCTTCTGCGTGTAAATCAGCTAGAAAGATGTGTCGGCATCGAGTAATTGTCTCTGGCCCCCTCCCAGTTAGGGGGAGTGATGAGCTCTACAGCAGAGTCTCACAACTCAATCGCTGGTTGAAAACTGTTTTCTGCCCCTCCCAAAAGATAGAATTTGTAGATAATTGGCCCTCTTTCTGGGACTCACCCACAAACAGGACCAAGCCTGACCTGCTGAGGAGTGACGGACTCCATCCTAGCTGGAGGGGTGCTCTCATTTTATCTACCAACATAGACAGGGCTCTAACTCCTCTAGCTCCACAATGAAATAGGGTGCAGGCCAGGCAGCAGGCTGTTAGCCAGCCTGCCAGCATAGTGGAGTCTGCCACTAGCACAGTCAGTGTAGTCAGCTCAGCTATCACCATTGAGACCGTGTCTGTGCCTCGACCTAGGTTGGGCAAAACTAAACATGGCGGTGTTCGCCTTAGCAATCTCACTAGGATAAAGACCACCTCCATTCCTGTCATTATTGAAAGAGATCATGATACCTCACATCTCAAAATAGGGCTACTTAATGTTAGATCCCTTACTTCAAAGGCAATTATAGTCAATGAACTAATCACTGATCATAATCTTGATGTGATTGGCCTGACTGAAACATGGCTTAAGCCTGATGAATTTACTGTGTTAAATGAGGCCTCACCTCCTGGCTACACTAGTGACCATATCCCCCGTGCATCCCGCAAAGGCGGAGGTGTTGCTAACATTTACGATAGCAAATTTCAATTTACAAAAAAAAAAATGACGTTTTCGTCTTTTGAGCTTCTAGTCATGAAATCTATGCAGCCTACTCAATCACTTTTTATAGCTACTGTTTACAGGCCTCCTGGGCCATATACAGCGTTCCTCACTGAGTTCCCTGAATTCCTATCGGACCTTGTAGTCATAGCGGATAATATTCTAATCTTTGGTGACTTTAATATTCACATGGAAAAGTCCACAGACCCACTCCAAAAGGCTTTCGGAGCCATCATCGACTCAGTGGGTTTTGTCCAACATGTCTCTGGACCCACTCACTGTCACAGTCATACGCTGGACCTAGTTTTGTCCCATGGAATAAATGTTGTGGATCTTAATGTTTTTCCTCATAATCCTGGACTATCGGACCACCATTTTATTACGTTTGCAATTGCAACAAATAATCTGCTCAGACCCCAACCAAGGATCATCAAAAGTCGTGCTATAAATTCACAGACAACACAAAGATTCCTTGATGTCCTTCCAGACTCCTTCTGCCTACCCAAGGACGCCAGAGGACAAAAATCAGTTAACCACCTAACTGAGGAACTCAACTTAACCTTGCGCAATACCCTAGATGCAGTTGCACCCCTAAAAACTAAAAACATTTCTCATAAGAAACTAGCTCCCTGGTACACAGAAAATACCCGAGCTCTGAAGCAAGCTTCCAGAAAATTGGAACGGAAATGGCGCCACACCAAACTGGAAGTCTTCCGACTAGCTTGGAAAGACAGTACTGTGCAGTACCGAAGAGCCCTTACTGCTGCTCGATCATCCTATTTTTCTAACTTAATTGAGGAAAATAAGAACAATCCGAAATTCCTTTTTGATACTGTCGCAAAGCTAACTAAAAAGCAGCATTCCCCAAGAGAGGATGACTTTCACTTTAGCAGTGATAAATTCATGAACTTCTTTGAGGAAAAGATTATGATTATTAGAAAGCAAATTACGGACTCTTCCTTAAATCTGCGTATTCCTTCAAAGCTCAGTTGTCCTGAGTCTGCACAACTCTGCCAGGACCTAGGATCAAGAGAGACACTCAAGTGTTTTAGTACTATATCTCTTGACACAATGATGAAAATAATCATGGCCTCTAAACCTTCAAGCTGCATACTGGACCCTATTCCAACTAAACTACTGAAAGAGCTGCTTCCTGTGCTTGGCCCTCCCATGTTGAACATAATAAACGGCTCTCTATCCACCGGATGTGTACCAAACTCACTAAAAGTGGCAGTAATAAAGCCTCTCTTGAAAAAGCCAAACCTTGACCCAGAAAATATAAAAAACTATCGGCCTATATCGAATCTTCCATTCCTCTCAAAAATTTTAGAAAAGGCTGTTGCGCAACAACTCACTGCCTTCCTGAAGACAAACAATGTATACGAAATGCTTCAGTCTGGTTTTAGACCCCATCATAGCACTGAGACGGCACTTGTGAAGGTGGTAAATGACATTTTAATGGCATCGGACCGAGGCTCTGCATCTGTCCTCGTGCTCCTAGACCTTAGTGCTGCTTTTGATACCATCGATCACCACATTCTTTTGGAGAGATTGGAAACCCAAATTGGTCTACACGGACAAGTTCTGGCCTGGTTTAGATCTTATCTGTCGGAAAGATATCAGTTTGTCTCTGTGAATGGTCTGTCCTCTGACAAATCAACTGTAAATTTCGGTGTTCCTCAAGGTTCCGTTTTAGGACCACTATTGTTTTCACTATATATTTTACCTCTTGGGGATGTTATTCAAAAACATAATGTTAACTTTCACTGCTATGCGGATGACACACAGCTGTACATTTCAATTAAACATGGTGAAGCCCCAAAATTGCCCTTGCTAGAAGAATGTGTTTCAGACATAAGGAAGTGGATGGCTGCAAACTTTCTACTTTTAAACTCGGACAAAACAGAGATGCTTGTTCTAGGTCCCAAGAAACAAAGAGATCTTCTGTTGAATCTGACAATTAATCTTAATGGTTGTACAGTCGTCTCAAATAAAACTGTGAAGGACCTCGGCGTTACTCTGGACCCTGATCTCTCTTTTGAAGAACATATCAAGACCATCTCAAGGACAGCTTTTTTCCATCTACGTAACATTGCAAAAATCAGGAACTTTCTGTCCAAAAATGATGCAGAAAAATTAATCCATGCTTTTGTCACTTCCAGGTTAGACTACTGCAATGCTCTACTTTCCGGCTACCCGGATAAAGCACTAAATAAACTTCAGTTGGTGCTAAATACGGCTGCTAGAATCCTGACTAGAACCAAAAAATTTGATCATATTACTCCAGTGCTAGCCTCTCTACACTGGCTTCCTGTCAAAGCAAGGGCTGATTTCAAGGTTTTACTGCTAACCTACAAAGCATTTCATGGGCTTGCTCCTATCTATCTCTCTGATTTGGTCCTGCCGTACATACCTACACGTACGCTACGGTCACAAGACGCAGGCCTCCTAATTGTCCCTAGAATTTTTAAGCAAACAGCTGGAGGCAGGGCTTTCTCCTATAGAGCTCCATTTTTATGGAACGGTCTGCCTACCCATGTCAGAGACGCAAACTCGGTCTCAACCTTTAAGTCTCTACTGAAGACTCATCTCTTCAGTGGGTCATATGATTGAGTGTAGTCTGGCCCAGGAGTGGGAGGGTGAACGGAAAGGCTCTGGAGCAACGAACCACCCTTGCTGTCTCTGCCTGGCCGGTTCCCCTCTTTCCACTGGGATTCTCTGCCTCTAACCCTATTACAGGGGCTGAGTCACTGGCTTTACTGGGGCTCTCTCATGCCGTCCCTGGAGGAGGTGCGTCACCTGAGTGGGTTGAGTCACTGATGTGGTCATCCTGTCTGGGTTGGCGCCCCCCCCCCCCCCCCCCTTAAGTTGTGCCGTGGCGGAGGTCTTTGTGGGCTATACTCAGCCTTGTCTCAGGATGGTAAGTTGGTGGTTGAAGATATCCCTCTAGTGGTGTGGGGGCTGTGCTTTGGCAAAGTGGGTGGGGTTATATCCTTCCTGTTTGGCCCTGTCCGGGGGTGTCCTCGGAGTGGGCCACAGTGTCTCCTGACCCCTCCTGTCTCAGCCTCCAGTATTTATGCTGCAGTAGTTTATGTGTCGGGGGGCTAGGGTCAGTTTGTTATATCTGGAGTACTTCTCCTGTCCTATTCGAATCTAAGTGTGCGTTCTCTAATTCTCTCCTTCTCTCTTTCTCTCTCTCGGAGGACCTGAGCCCTAGGACCATGCCCCAGGACTACCTGACATGATGACTCCTTGCTGTCCCCAGTCCACCTGGCTGTGCTGCTGCTCCAGTTTCAACTGTTCTGCCTTATTATTATTCGACCATGCTGATCATTTATGAACATTTGAACATCTTGGCCATGTTCTGTTATAATCTCCACCCGGCACAGCCAGAAGAGGACTGGCCATCCCACATATGCTCTCTCTAATTCTCTCTTTCTTTCTCTCTCTCGGAGGACCTGAGCCCTAGGACCATGCCCCAGGAATACCTGACATGATGACTCCTTGCTGTCCCCAGTCCACCTGACTGTGCTGCTGTTCCAGTTTCAACTATTCTGCCTTATTATTATTCGACCATGCTGGTCATTTATGAACATTTGAACATCTTGACCATGTTTTGTTATAATCTCCACCCGGCACAGCCAGAAGAGGACTGGCCACCCCACATAGCCTGGTTCCTCTCTAGGTTTCTTCCTAGGTTTTGGCCTTTCTAGGGAGTTTTTCCTAGCCACCGTGCTTCTTCACCTGCATTGCTTGCTGTTTGGGGTTTTAGGCTGGGTTTCTGTACAGCACTTTGAGATATCAGCTGATGTACGAAGGGCTATATAAAATAAATTTGATTGATTGATTGATTTGATTATAACAAACAGATCTCTCTCTCCTCTTCTGTAACAGGTGAACTGCTCTATTCCAGCGTTCTTCAGTCTCCATCTTCAGTAATTCAGTTCTGGAAAAACTGCTGTCCTGTGCTGTTCACACACTCTTCCCAGCTACAACACCATACTGTGGTATCAGCAGGTGGAACACACTCTCTCCAGCTACAACACCTTACTGTGGTATCAGCAGGTAGAACACACTCTTCCCAGCTACAACACCATACTGTGGTATCAGCAGGTAGAACACACTCTCCCCAGCTACAACACCATACTGTGGTATCAGCAGGCAGAACACACTCTCCCCAGCTACAACACCATACTGTGGTATCAGCAGGTAGAACACACTCTCCCCAGCTACAACACCATACTGTGGTATCAGCAGGTAGAACACACTCTCCCCAGCTACAACACCATACTGTGGTATCTGTTGGAACACACTCCATGATGGGGTAGACCTAGAGACTGAAGCTGCTCTGATTTCCCAGACAGCAATGAGGAATCAGCCCAAGTGCAACGGCCAACGTCTTTCTACCAGAATTCAGCCAACTTTGCCAGAATCTCCCCAGAAGCGACACAAAACACATTTTAAAAAATGTATACAATATTACTCGACTTAGTCATTTTAAATATTGCTATTTTGTACATAAATATTATACTCATCCACAAAAAAAACAACATTTTGTGTCTGGTGACCGTCTCAGCGTGCATGTGCCCGGCCCACCACAGGTGTTACTGTAGTGTGATGGGACAAGGACATCCCTGCCGTCCAAACCCTCCAATAACTATTTACGACGCTGGGCAAATTGTGCGTATCCTCACAGGTCACCCAGTCGTGACTGGCACGGGTCTCGAACCAGCATCTGTAGCAACGAAGTTTGCACTACGATGCAGTGTCCTAGACCGCTGCACCACTCGGGAGACTCCATCCACAAAGTTCTTAATGCTTATCAATTGTCTTGCACAAAGTATCAAAATACAAAAATACTACACAGGCCTCTTAAAGAATTTAATTTAAATGTTAATTGTAGTTTTTCTGCACAGAAACAATGAGAAAATATGGAAAAATAAATAATGAAATATTAATGATATAAAGCAGCCCGTTTAATCATCTGCCAGAGTGAAGCCACAATCGGCCCAAGAACCAAGTAATACATTTAGGCCAGATAACTCACACCGGTATCGTCCCGAGCTCAATCCCCGCATCCTAGCCTTAAGCCATAAGTTATACTGCCGAAGGCGGCCCAGACTCGGGCCACATGACGTCGGCCGAGTTTAACTCTCAGGCGGAATCGACCCAGATCCACTGTGCTAGCTGGGATATCTACCATGATGGGGTATACATAAGGATGAATTTCGTCAACAAGAAGTACAACATTACAGATAATAAACTTGATATCTCTAATATTGTATAGCTTTGGGATCGTGACAATACGTACTTTGAGGAAAATAGGACATTTTCTCGACTCATATCCCGACTTTGAGAAGGGATTGTGTGATGGTTAGTTTAGCAACTGCGTGACGCAGCATGACAACATTTTATTAATTGGTCGATAATATGCTGGGTGGGGTGTTTTGTACACCAATGAGATTCCTGTCTCCTTTCTGTAATATATTTGGCAATGCTGTTTCAGCTGTTATACTTGTTTTAGATTATGTTTTAAATTGCATAGATCATAAATCTCAACGTACTGCCATATTTCTAGACTTTTCCAAGACATTCAACACAAATAGTGATAAAATAAATCACTTACCTTTGAAGATCTTCCTCTTTTGCAATCCCAAGGGTCCCAGCTACAACCTGAGTGGCTCGTTTTGTTCGATAAAATCCATCTTTATATCCCAAAAAGTAAGTTTAGTTGGCACCATTAATTTCAGTAATGCTCAACAGACAGACAAAGGAGTCCAAAAGCAACAACTAAAATTCGTCCAAACAAGTCAAACAATGTTTTTATTTATCTATCTAAAATGTTAATAAACTAAAACACGGAAAGAAGTATGTTCAATGGGAAAGGCAAATTCATACGTGCTGCTCACACGCCAAAAGACTGATTTATTGAAATTCAGGAAACTAGACCCTAGCCCAGAGAGGTTTTAAGTTATTGCACAGAACACAATGTATAAGATCTACAAAGCCTTTGTTAACTTCAGACCTTATATCCCAAAACCCCATTATTTCCCCCCTTCATTTCTCCCATAGCAATGGTCAACAAACCAGAGGTAGAAAATGCTGACTCATTTCCATCTCTTAGTACTACAAGCTGGCGAGCTCTATAGGATAGAATATAATATGTAAAGAGCTGATGGTCTCATCATGGACTGTAGGGGGACCTCTAACTTTAATAATGTGAATGTCTCTACAGTCTGAACCACTAATTAGCATGATGTATTCAGATCATCAGTCCCTCCCACTTCACTGACATGTTGAATATGGTGGAACCTGCCGTGGTCTACTGATTGTCATCTATTCATTTATGTGACACTCCTCTTGTTTTATATACATTGATACCAGACTCTTTCCAGCACTCTCACATATAACGTGATCAAACATGTTCACATTTCTCTTCACTGTTACTGTCTCACTGCTCTGTGCTGCAGGTACAGTTTCATAATGTTTCATTTATTTAACCAGGAAAGTTAAGAACAAAATTCTTATTTACAATGAAGGACTTCTCTAGTTATAGATATTGATGTTTCCAAGCATATGTTCCTGAGTCTTGATGTATTCAGGTCTAACTGTACCTAACTCTATTGATTTCATTCTCACTGTGTCCTTACAGGTCTTGTTGAGGGGAGTGAAGTCACTCAGACAACCACCATACTCTGGGAACTGAAAGACAGTGATGCTCAGATGAACTGCAGTCACACTAAGGGAGCTACCTACACCCAGATGTACTGGTACAGACAGCTTCCAGGAGAGGGAATGAAGCAGGTAGTTTACACAAGTAGTTACAGCGATCCAGAATATGGAGACTTCAGTAAAGACAAATATCCAACTGTTAAGGCTGTAGCTGAGAGTGGATCTTTCACAGTGAAGAAGTTGGAGGCAGGAGACAGTGGAATGTACTTCTGTGCTGTGAGTCAACACAGTGATACAGACAACAAGTACAGCTGCACACAAACCCCAGTATTTCAACAGGATGTAATATAATATGTAAAGAGATGGTCTCATCACATACTGTAGGGGGACCTCTAACTCTAGTTCTTCTAATGTCTGATGGTCTCATCACATACTGTAGGACCTCTAACTCTTGTTGTTCTAATGTCTGATGGTCTCATCACAGACTGTAGGGGGACCTCTAACTCTAGTTCTTCTAATGTCTGATGGTCTCATCACATACTGTAGGGGGACCTCTAACTCTAGTTCTTCTAATGTCTGATGGTCTCATCACAGACTGTAGGGGGACCTCTAACTCTAGTTCTTCTAATGTCTGATGGTCTCATCACATACTGTAGGGGGACCTCTAATTCTAGTTCTTCTAATGTCTGATGGGTTCATTGTCATGATCATGTAATCAGTCATGTTCACAGTGAGGTCCTATGAGCAAGCTTTACAGTACAGGCCTCCTGACACTCCCTCTAACACTGTCACTATCCACCACCCTGAAGGAAACATGCTACTACAACAGCCAATCTCCTTTCACCACAGAGCTTCACCCAGGAGACACTCATATCACATAATCATCGTCTTCCTGAGCATATTCATCATCTTCATCGTTATCTTTTTCTTCATCATGATGTTCAGAGTTTTGATTCACATGGCAGCTCTACCACTCTGGGTGACAGGTATTAAATCACTTACGATGAGAAGCCTAACGATACTACGAATGTCATCAAACTGAATGAAAATATCCTTTCTCTACCTCTCTCCTCTCTCTCTCTCCTTCTCTCCCCTCTTCTCTCTCTCCCTCTCCTCTCTCTCTCCTCTCCTTTCTCTCTCTGTCCACAGGGCAGTTGTTTAGTAGCATGGTTCATCAGAGGCCTGTGGCACTAACAGAAGGTCCTGGAGGAGATGTTCAACTCACCTGCAGCCATACGATCCCTGACTACTACGTGATACTATGGTACAAACAGTCAGCAGGAGACACTGCTATGAAACTCATTGGTTATGCATATACCAAGTCAATAACCATGGAGAAATCATTTGAAAAGCACTTCAATGTGAGTGGAGATGGTGGGAAAGAGGCTTATCTTCATCTAGTGAGTCTGAGAGGACCTGAACACAGTGCAGTTTATTACTGTGCAGCCAGCCAACACAGTGATGTAGACTTCCTCCTGTTCTCTACTAAAACCCTGTCTGATGGTAATATTAGACCACGGCTCAGAACACCTGCATCTGAGGTTTGACTTTGACTCAGTGCCAATGAATAAACACAGATGGATGATGGCATAAGGTGATATCTGTCCTAGTACATTATACCAGTATTTACAGTTTAGTGTCACCACTCATTAACATACATTATGCAATGTTACAATGTCAAATTCTATTACTCCATTTCTATCTATATAAAAAGAGAAATTCTTTAATGATATAGATACCGGTATGTTCCACAATACACCTTTAAGTTTAACAGGAGACCTGTAGGTGAACAAGGGATCTGCTTGAATATCAACACAAGTTCTGATGTCAAAGTGATGTAATTTCCTTCCCCTCCGGCAGCTCAGTTCAGCTCCCCTTCTCTATTGACTTATTCTCCTCTCCCCCCTATAGGCTCTGGTCTAAAGTAGTGCACTAGAAAGGGAATAGGTTGCCATTTGGGATGCTGACATACATTTGAAACTCCCACTAGATGACATGACATCTCTGACTATCTGAAAACCCTTTCTCCTTGTCCATGTGACTCTTCTCTCCAGAACCATCAACATGATCAAGCTTCTCATACATGTAGCAACTCTACCACTATGGGTGACAGGTACTAAATCCCTCATAAAAGATAGATTTACTACTGAAATATATTGCTGTCAATATGCTGAGTAATACTGTATATTTCAGATGGTCTGTTTTCATCCACAGGGCTGTCACAAACAGACAAAGTTCAATAGAAAAAAAAGAAAGTGATGAAAACCTGCCTCAGAGCGCTCAGGACCTCAGACTGGGGAAAAGGTTCACCTTCCAACAGGACAATAACCCT
>NC_143046.1:89760000-89765000 GCF_057628025.1 Oncorhynchus mykiss
CCGTCCAAACCCTCCAATAACTGGGCAAATTGTGCGTATCCTCAAAGGTCACCCAGTCATGACTGGCACAGGTCTCGAACCAGCATCTGTAGCAACGAAGTTTGCACTACGATGCAGTGTCCTAGACCGCTGCACCACTCGGGAATCTCCATCCACAAAGTTCTTAATGCTTATCAATTGTCACGCACAAAGTATCAAAATACTAAAATACTACACAGGACTCTTAAAGAATGTAATTTAAATGTTAATTGTATTTTTTCTGCACAGAAACAATGAGAAAATATGGAAAAATAAATGATGAAATATTAATGATATAAAGCATTCCGTTTAATCATCTGCCAGAGTTAAGCCACAATCGGCCCAAGAACCAAGTAATACATTTGGGCCAGATAACTCACACCGGTATTGTCCCGAGCTCAATCCCCACATCCTAGCCGTAAGTAATACTGCCGAAGGCGGCCTAGACTCGGGCCACATGACGTCGGCCGAGTTTAACTCTCAGGCGGAATCAACCCAGATCCACTGTGCTAGCTGGGATATCTACCATGATCTACATAAGCATGAATTTCATCAACAAGAAGAACAACATTACAGATAATAAACTTGATATCTCTAATATTGTATAGCTTAGGGATCGTGACAATACGTACTTTGAGGAAAATAGGACATTATCTCGACTCATATCCCGACTTTGAGAAGGGATTGTGTGATGGTTAGTTTAGCAACTGCGTGATGCAGCATGACAACATTTTATTAATTGGTCGATAATATGCTGGGTGGGGTGTTTTGTACACCAATGAGATTCCTATCTCCTTTCTGTAATATATTTGGCAACGCTGTTTCAGCTGTTATACTTGTTTTAGATTATGTTTTAAATTGCATAGATCATAAATCTCAATGTGCTGCCATATTTCTAGACTTTTCCAAGACATTCAACACCATTGAACATTCCCTACTCATTCAAAAACTGTCTGAAATGGGCCTAGACAATAAGTCTTGCAAATGGTTTAAGAGCTATCTGACAGACAGGACACAATGTGTGCATTCTGATGGTGTTGAGTCTAGTTTCCTGGATATTAGGTGTACCACAGGGGTCAGTATTGGGACCAGTTCTCTTTACTATTCATATGAATAATATTGGTCTTTGTATTAAATCCCTTGATATTTTTCTGTATGCAGATGATATGGTTATGTATGCCATAGCACTGATTGTTAATTAGGGCTAGGTGTCCCGTAGCGCGCAATTCAAGTAAGTATTTATAATATTAAACATTCATGAACATACAAGTGTCTTATATCATTTAAAGCTTAACTTCTTGTTAATCTAACTGTATTGTCAGATTCCAAAAAGGCTTTACGGCGAAAGCATACCATGCGATTGTCTGAGGACGGCGCCCCACATTAACATATTTTTCAACCAGCACAGGCTTCACAAAATCACAAATAGTGATAAAATAAATCACTTACCTTTGAAGATCTTCCTCTTTTGCAATCCCAAGGGTCCCAGCTACAACCTGAGTGGTTTGTTTTGTTCGATAAAATCCATCTTTATATCCCAAAAAGTAAGTTTAGTTGGCACCATTGATTTCAGTAATGCTCAACAGACAGACAAAGAGTCCAAAAAGCAACCACGAAAATTTGTCCAAACAAGTCAAACAATGTTTTTATTTATCTATCTAAAATGTTAATAAACTAAAACACGGAAAGAAGTATGTTCAATAGGAAAGGCAAATTCATACGTGCTGCTCACACGCCAAAAGACTGATTTATTGAAATTCAGGAAACTAGACCCGAGCCCAGAGAGGTTTTAAGTTGTTGCACAGAACAAAATGTATAAGATCTGCAAAGCCTTTGTTAACTTCAGACCTTATATATATATATATCCCAAAACCCCATTATTTCCCCCTTAATTTCTGCCATAGCAATGGTCAACAAACCAGAGGTAGAAAATGCTGACTCATTTCCGTGTTTTAGGACTACAAGCTGGCGAGCTCTATAGGATAGAATATAATATGTAAAGAGCTGATGGTCTCATCATGGACTGTAGGGGGACCTCTAACTTTAATCATGTGAATGTCTCTACATTCTGAACCACTAATTAGCATGATGTATTCAGATCATCAGTCCCTCCCACTTCACTGACATGTTGAATATGGTGGAACCTGCCGTGGTCTACTGATTGTCATCTATTCATCTATGTGACACTCCTCTTGTTTTATATACATTCATACCAGACTCTTTCCAGCACTCTCACATATAACGTGATCAAACATGTTCACATTTCTCTTCACTGTTACTGTCTCACTGCTCTGTGCTGCAGGTACAGTTTCATAATGTTTCATTTATTTAACCAGGAAAGTTAAGAACAAAATTCTTATTTACAATGAAGGACTTCTCTAGTTATAGATATTGATGTTTCCAAGCATATGTTCCTGAGTCTTGATGTATTCAGGTCTAACTGTACCTAACTCTATTGATTTCATTCTCACTGTGTCCTTACAGGTCTTGTTGAGGGGAGTGAAGTCACTCAGACAACCACCATACTCTGGGAACTGAAAGACAGTGATGCTCAGATGAACTGCAGTCACACTAAGGGAGCTACCTACACCCAGATGTACTGGTACAGACAGCTTCCAGGCGAGGGAATGAAGCAGGTAGTTTACACAAGTAGTTACAGCGATCCAGAATATGGAGACTTCAGTAAAGACAAATATCCAACTGTTAAGGCTGTAGCTGAGAGTGGATCTTTCACAGTGAAGAAGTTGGAGGCAGGAGACAGTGGAATGTACTTCTGTGCTGTGAGTCAACACAGTGATACAGACAACAAGTACAGCTGCACACAAACCCCAGTATATCAATAGGATGTAATATAATATGTAAAGAGATGGTCTCATCACATACTGTAGGGGGACCTCTAACTCTAGTTCTTCTAATGTCTGATGGTCTCATCACATACTGTAGGGGGACCTCTAACTCTAGTTCTTCTAATGTCTGATGGTCTCATCACATACTGTAGGGGGACCTCTAACTCTAGTTCTTCTAATGTCTGATGGTCTCATCACATACTGTAGGGGGACCTCTAACTCTAGTTCTTCTAATGTCTGATGGTCTCATCACATACTGTAGGGGGACCTCTAACTCTAGTTCTTCTAATGTCTGATGGTCTCATCACATACTGTAGGACCTCTAACTCTTGTTGTTCTAATGTCTGATGGTCTCATCACAGACTGTAGGGGGACCTCTAACTCTAGTTCTTCTAATGTCTGATGGTCTCATCACATACTGTAGGGGGACCTCTAACTCTAGTTCTTCTAATGTCTGATGGTCTCATCACAGACTGTAGGGGGACCTCTAACTCTAGTTCTTCTAATGTCTGATGGTCTCATCACATACTGTAGGGGGACCTCTAACTCTAGTTCTTCTAATGTCTGATGGGTTCATTGTCATGATCATGTAATCAGTCATGTTCACAGTGAGGTCCTATGAGCAAGCTTTACAGTACAGGCCTCCTGACACTCCCTCTAACACTGTCACTATCCACCACCCTGAAGGAAACATGCTACTACAACAGCCAATCTCCTTTCACCACAGAGCTTCACCCAGGAGACACTCATATCACATAATCATCGTCTTCCTGAGCATATTCATCATCTTCATCGTTATCTTTTTCTTCATCATGATGTTCAGAGTTTTGATTCACATGGCAGCTCTACCACTCTGGGTGACAGGTATTAAATCACTTACGATGAGAAGCCTAACGATACTACGAATGTCATCAAACTGAATGAAAATATCCTTTCTCTACCTCTCTCCTCTCTCTCTCTCCTTCTCTCCCCTCTTCTCTCTCTCCCTCTCCTCTCTCTCTCCTCTCCTTTCTCTCTCTGTCCACAGGGCAGTTGTTTAGTAGCATGGTTCATCAGAGGCCTGTGGCACTAACAGAAGGTCCTGGAGGAGATGTTCAACTCACCTGCAGCCATACGATCCCTGACTACTACGTGATACTATGGTACAAACAGTCAGCAGGAGACACTGCTATGAAACTCATTGGTTATGCATATACCAAGTCAATAACCATGGAGAAATCATTTGAAAAGCACTTCAATGTGAGTGGAGATGGTGGGAAAGAGGCTTATCTTCATCTAGTGAGTCTGAGAGGACCTGAACACAGTGCAGTTTATTACTGTGCAGCCAGCCAACACAGTGATGTAGACTTCCTCCTGTTCTCTACTAAAACCCTGTCTGATGGTAATATTAGACCACGGCTCAGAACACCTGCATCTGAGGTTTGACTTTGACTCAGTGCCAATGAATAAACACAGATGGATGATGGCATAAGGTGATATCTGTCCTAGTACATTATACCAGTATTTACAGTTTAGTGTCACCACTCATTAACATACATTATGCAATGTTACAATGTCAAATTCTATTACTCCATTTCTATCTATATAAAAAGAGAAATTCTTTAATGATATAGATACCGGTATGTTCCACAATACACCTTTAAGTTTAACAGGAGACCTGTAGGTGAACAAGGGATCTGCTTGAATATCAACACAAGTTCTGATGTCAAAGTGATGTAATTTCCTTCCCCTCCGGCAGCTCAGTTCAGCTCCCCTTCTCTATTGACTTATTCTCCTCTCCCCCCTATAGGCTCTGGTCTAAAGTAGTGCACTAGAAAGGGAATAGGTTGCCATTTG
The DNA here is from genome assembly GCF_057628025.1 of Oncorhynchus mykiss. Classification (NCBI taxonomy): domain Eukaryota; kingdom Metazoa; phylum Chordata; class Actinopteri; order Salmoniformes; family Salmonidae; genus Oncorhynchus; species Oncorhynchus mykiss. The sequence continues at coordinate 89,764,701 of NC_143046.1, forward strand.
GGATGCTGACATACATTTGAAACTCCCACTAGATGACATGACATCTCTGACTATCTGAAAACCCTTTCTCCTTGTCCATGTGACTCTTCTCTCCAGAACCATCAACATGATCAAGCTTCTCATACATGTAGCAACTCTACCACTATGGGTGACAGGTACTAAATCCCTCATAAAAGATAGATTTACTACTGAAATATATTGCTGTCAATATGCTGAGTAATACTGTATATTTCAGATGGTCTGTTTTCATCCACAGGGCTGTCACAAACAGACAAAGTTCAATAGAAAAAAAAGAAAGTG
>NC_143046.1:90865000-90962500 GCF_057628025.1 Oncorhynchus mykiss
TATATATATATAAATATATTACATGAATATGTTGGATCGTATTAATGTCTTATTCAATCACCATCACTGCTGCATCTTGAATGATCCCGTATTGTTCCATTATATCACAGTTATAAACATAACACATGGCTAAATGGCACCACGCTGTGTTATATTCTAATGTTGACAGTAATGTGAACCCCTTCTCTCTCTGTCCCCTGCAGTGTCCCTCTGTGGGCCAGATCTTGTCCCACTATGGGTTGACTAACGCCAGTCAGCTGACAGTGGAGCATCTCGAGAGGATCTGTCCTGCTGTGTTGACTCAGGTGCTGCTGCCCTCCTGCCCATATAAAAACCCCACGGCCCTGCATCCTATTACCTACCATGGTGAGTACCACGGTACTGAAACCTGTTACCTACCACGGTGAGTACCATATTAACCCTAGGTACTGAAACCTGTTACCTACCACGGTGAGTACCATATTAACCCACGGTACTGAAACCTGTTACCTACCACGGTGAGTACCATATTAACCCTAGGTACTGAAACCTGTTACCTACCACGGTGAGTACCATATTAACCCTAGGTACTGAAACCTGTTACCTACCACGGTGAGTACCATATTAACCCACGGTACTGAAACCTGTTACCCACCATGTTAACCACATGACCTACCATGTTACCCACATGACCTACCATGTTACCTACCATGTTACCTACATGACCTACCATGTTACCCACATGACCTACCATGTTACCCACATTACCTACCATGTTACCCACCATGTTACCTATATGACATACCATGTTACCTACCATGTTACCTACATGACCTACCATGTTACCTACATGACCTACCATGTTACCTACATGACCTACCATGTTACCTACATGACCTACCATGTTACCTACCATGTTACCTACCATTACCTACAATGTGCTGAATTTGAGCCAGATCTTCCCAGAACTGGATCTGGCACCTCTCAGTTTTGGACTGTTTCGTTCTGGAACACATTTACCAGGATCCGGTACCTCTCCTGGCATGAAAAATAATTGTCACTATTTGCAATGTAAAAATTATAGTTAAAGCTTGATGCCCCTGTGCTATACGAACCACGAGTTAACGCTTGATACACCTGTTCTGGTCCATATGGACCTGAGACTCGGCTTTATAATCAACCTCATTGTTCTAGGGGACAGAGGGAGCATGAAGGAATGAGATGATTATCTGGGCTGTTGAGAACACACACACACACACACACACACACACACACACACACGAACACACACACACACACACACATACACATACACACAGACACACGCTCACTGATAGCTAGCTGATGATAGAAGCAAGGTTTCAGATGCACATTCCTGTGTGATCAAAGAAAACCCAATGTGCCCTAATACTGTCATAAGATATCCTTACTACCCCAACGTACCCTATAACCTAATACTGTCATAAGATATCCTTACTACCCCAACGTACCCTATAACCTAATACTGTCATAAGATATCCTTACTACCCCAACGTACCCTATAACCTAATACTGTCATAAGATATCCTTACTACCCCAACGTACCCTATAACCTAATACTGTCATAAGATATCCTTACTACCCCAACGTACCCTACCCTATAACCTAATACTGTCATAAGATATCCTTACTACCCCAAAGTACCCTATAACCTAATACTGTCATAAGATATCCTTACTACCCCAATGTACCCTATAACCTAATACTGTCATAAGATATCCTTACTACCCCAAAGTACCCTACCCTATAACCTAATACTGTCATAAGATATCCTTACTACCCCAAAGTACCCTATAACCTAATACTGTCATAAGATATCCTTACTACCCCAAAGTACCCTATAACCTAATACTGTCATAAGATATCCTTACTACCCCAACGTACCCTACCCATAACCTAATACTGTCATAAGATATCCTTACTACCCCAAAGTACCCTATAACCTAATACTGTCATAAAATATCCTTACTACCCCAAAGTACCCTATAACCTAATACTGTCATAAGATATCCTTACTACCCCAAAGTACCCTATAACCTAATACTGTCATAAGATTTCCTTACTACCCCAAAGTAGCCTATAACCTAATACTGTCATAAGATATCCTTACTACCCCAACGTACCCAACCTATAACCTAATACTGTCATAAGATATCCTTACTACCCCAACGTACCCTACCTATAACCTAATACTGTCATAAGATATCCTTACTACCCCAAAGTACCCTATAACCTAATACTGTCATAAGATATCCTTACTACCCCAACGTACCCTACCTATAACCTAACACTGTCATAAGATATCCTTACTACCCCAAAGTAGCCTATAACCTAATACTGTCATAAGATATCCTTACTACCCCAACGTAGCCTATAACCTAATACTGTCATAAGATATCCTTACTACCCCAAAGTAGCCTATAACCTAATACTGTCATAAGATATCCTTACTACCCCAAAGTACCCTACCCATAACCTAATACTGTTATATACGAGCTTTGATCTGCTGCTGTCTGATCTTAGGTAGATGTTGGACATCTTGATGCTGTGATGGGTATTGATGCTGTGATCAGTATTGATGCTGTGATCAGTATTGATGCTGTGATGGGTATTGATGCTGTGATGGTATTGATGCTGTGATCAGTATTGATGCTGTGATGAATTGATGCTGTGATCAGTATTGATGCTGTGATGAGTTGATGCTGATCAGTATTGATGCTGTGATCAGTATTGATGTTGTGATGGGTATTGATGCTGTGATCAGTATTGATGTTGTGATGTGTATTGATGCTGTGATCAGTATTGATGCTGTGATCAATATTGATGCTGTGATGGTATTGATGCTGTGATGGGTATTGATGCTGTGATCAATATTGATGCTGTGATGAGTATTGATGCTGTGATCAGTATTGATGCTGTGATGAGTATTGATGCTGTGATGGGCATTGATGCTGTAATCAGTATTGATTATGTGATGGTATTGATGCTGTGATCAATATTGATGCTGTGATGGTATTGATGCTGTGATCAGTATTGATGCTGTGATGGGTATTGATGCTGTGATCAGTATTGATGCTGTGATCAGTATTGATGCTGTGATCAGTATTGATGCTGTGATGAGTATTGATGCTGTGATGGGCATTGATGCTCTAATCAGTATTGATTCTGTGATTGGTATTGATGCTGTGATGGTATTGATGCTGTGATGAGTATTGATGCTGTGATCAGTATTGATGCTGTGATCAATATTGATGCTGTGATGGTATTGATGCTGTGATGGGTATTGATGCTGTGATCAATATTGATGCTGTGATGAGTATTGATGCTGTGATCAGTATTGATGCTGTGATGAGTATTGATGCTGTGATGGGCATTGATGCTGTAATCAGTATTGATTATGTGATGGTATTGATGCTGTGATCAATATTGATGCTGTGATGGTATTGATGCTGTGATCAGTATTGATGCTGTGATGGGTATTGATGCTGTGATCAGTATTGATGCTGTGATCAGTATTGATGCTGTGATCAGTATTGATGCTGTGATGAGTATTGATGCTGTGATGGGCATTGATGCTCTAATCAGTATTGATTCTGTGATGGGTATTGATGCTGTGATCAGTATTGATGCTGTGATGGTACTGATGCTGTGATCAGTATTTTTGCTGTGATGGGTATTGATGCTGTGATCAGTATTGATGCTGTGATCAGTATTGATGCTGTGATCAGTATTGATGCTGTGATGAGTATTGATGCTGTGATCAGTATTGATGCTGTGATGAGTATTGATGCTGTGATGGGCATTGATGCTGTAATCAGTATTGATTCTGTGATGGGTATTGATGCTGTGATGGTATTGATGCTGTGATGAGTATTGATGCTGTGATCAGTATTGATGCTGTGATCAGTATTGATGCTGTGATCAGTATTGATGCTGCTCCCCTCCCCTCTGTCACTATGGGTGGATAATGGTTGGTGTGTTGGGTCAGTAACACTGTGGTTATAGGATGGGTCAGTAACACTGGTTATAGGATGGGTCAGTAACACTGTGGTTATAGGATGGGTCACTAACACTGTGGTTATAGGATGGGTCAGTAACACTGTGGTTATAGGATGGGTCAGTAACACTGTGGTTATAGGATGGGTCAGTAACACTGTGGTTATAGGATGGGTCAGTAACACTGTGGTTATAGGATGGGTCAGTAACACTGTGGTTATAGGATGGGTCAGTAACACTGTGGTAACAGGATGGGTCAGTAACACTGTGGTTATAGGATGGGTCAGTAACACTGTGGTTATAGGATGGGTCAGTAACACTGGTTATAGGTTGGGTCAGTAACACTTTGGTTATAGGATGGGTCATTAACACTGTGGTTATAGGATGGGTCAGTAACACTGTGGTTATAGGATGGGTCAGTAACACTGTGGTTATAGGATGGGTCAGTAACACTGTGGTTATAGGATGGGTCAGTAACACTGTGGTTATAGGTTGGGTCACTAACACTGTGGTTATAGGATGGGTCAGTAACACTGTGGTTATAGGATGGGTCAGTAACACTGTGGTTATAGGATGGGTCAGTAACACTGTGGTTATAGGATGGGTCAGTAACACTGTGGTTATAGGATGGGTCAGTAACACTGTGGTTATAGGATGGGTCAGTAACACTGTGGTTATAGGATGGGTCAGTAACACTGTGGTAACAGGATGGGTCAGTAACACTGTGGTTATAGGATGGGTCAGTAACACTGTGGTTATAGGATGGGTCAGTAACACTGTGGTTATAGGTTGGGTCAGTAACACTGTGGTTATAGGATGGGTCAGTAACACTGTGGTTATAGGATGGGTCAGTAACACTGTGGTTATAGGATGGGTCAGTAACACTGTGGTTATAGGATGGGTCAGTAACACTGTGGTTATAGGATGGGTCAGTAACACTGTGGTTATAGGATGGGTCAGTAACACTGTGGTTATAGGTTGGGTCACTAACACTGTGGTTATAGGATGGGTCACTAACACTGTGGTTATAGGATGGGTCACTAACACTGTGGTTATAGGATGGGTCACTAACACTGTGGTTATAGGATGGGTCAGTAACACTGTGGTTATAGGATGGGTCAGTAACACTGTGGTTATAGGATGGGTCAGTAACACTGTGGTTATAGGATGGGTCAGTAACATTGAGTGTATTTACATGCGCACTAACAATTCAACATTTAACCTACTATGTTAATAGACCAATTATAGCATTAGCCTTGTAATCACCTTATCTTAATCAGCGTATGGTCAACATCAAAGTAGGCATATCCTGATTAAAAACACCCTGGTTTTCTGAGCAATCTATGAAATTATTAGGACACGTGAACAGTTTTAAATGATTAGGACATGTGAACAGTTTTAAATGATTAGGACAGGTAAACAGGACATGTCAACAATTAAATGATTAGGACATGTGAACAATTAAATGATTAGGACATGTGAACAGTTTTAAATGATTAGGACATGTGAACAGTTTGAAATGACTAGGACATGTGAACAGTTTTAATCAGAGTTCCAGAGGTGGATCTGATCTGGGCCAGCAGCAGGTTTTAATCAGGGTTCCAGAGGTGGACCTGATCTGGGCCAGCAGCAGGTTTTAATCAGAGTTCCAGAGGTGGATCTGATCTGGGCCAGCAGCAGGTTTTAATCAGGGTTCCAGAGGTGGATCTGATCTGGGCCAGCAGCAGGTTTTAATCAGGGTTCCAGAGGTGGATCTGATCTGGGCCAGCAGCAGGTTTTAATCAGGGTTCCAGAGGTGGATCTGATCTGGGCCAGCAGCAGGTTTTAATCAGGGTTCCAGAGGTGGATCTGATCTGGGCCAGCAGCAGGTTTTAATCAGAGTTCCAGAGGTGGATCTGATCTGGGCCAGCAGCAGGTTTTAATCAGGGTTCCAGAGGTGGATCTGATCTGGGCCAGCAGCAGGTTTTAATCAGGGTTCCAGAGGTGGATCTGATCTGGGCCAGCAGCAGGTTTTAATCAGGGTTCCAGAGGTGGATCTGATCTGGGCCAGCAGCAGGTTTTAATCAGGGTTCCAGAGGTGGATCTGATCTGGGCCAGCAGCAGGTTTTAATCAGGGTTCCAGAGGTGGATCTGATCTGGGCCAGCAGCAGGTTTTAATCAGGGTTCCAGAGGTGGATCTGATCTGGGCCAGCAGCAGGTTTTAATCAGGGTTCCAGAGGTGGATCTGATCTGGGCCAGCAGCAGGTTTTAATCAGGGTTCCAGAGGTGGATCTGATCTGGGCCAGCAGCAGGTTTTAATCAGGGTTCCAGAGGTGGATCTGATCTGGGCCAGCAGCAGGTTTTAATCAGGGTTCCAGAGGTGGATTTGATCTGGGCCAGCAGCAGCAGCCTCTTATTCACCGCTGAAGTGAGTTTGGAAAAACTGAAAATATGCAGAAAGTTTTCACATATAAATCAATTAGACTTTACAAAAAATGACTTTATTATTCTGTGCATGTAACCATGCTCAATATGCATCTCTTTTCTCTTGTCCTGTCCAGTGTGGGGTTATGGCTTCCTGTCTGTCACCATTATTAACCTGGCCTCTCTCCTGGGCCTGGCACTCATCCCCTTCACCAAGAAGCCGTACTTCCCCAAGGTGCTCACCTACTTCATCGGCCTGGCCATCGGCACGCTCTTCTCCAACGCTGTCCTGCAGTTAATACCAGAGGTAGGATCTCTCTAATGCAGTTAATACCAGAGGTAGGATCTCTCTAATGCTGTTAATACCAGAGGTAGGATCGCTCTAATGCTGTTAATACCAGAGGTAGGATCTCTCTAATGCAGTTAAAAAATATATGGAAATGTTCTACCCAAAATTACAACCAACTAATTGCAGCATTACCGCAAAAATGGAAGAAGCAAGTGGAAGAGGGAAAAAGTAAAGAACTTGTCGTGTCGACTCTGCATTAAAGACCAAAATTGGTTCAAGAAAATTGTGATGAATAAAAAAAATATACCAGTTTAATTTAAGGACCGAACAATGTTTAGCGATGCCATATAGATGAGAAAATAGTTGTAGATTTCCGATGTACTGATTCCATGGCACATGGTTTATGAACTGACACATAAAAAGACACTGGATTCAAAACATAATTTTTCCATTTAAATGATTGTTATATTATATATATATATATATATATATGGGGGATACAACCATATATATATGGATCCAACCTCCCCAGCTCTGCAGATTTTGCTGTGAAGAGACAGAAGAATCATTAGATCATTTATTTTGGTATTGTATGTAGCTTGTTTTTGGTCACAGGTCCAGGAATGGCTGAAGAATTACAACATTTACCTGGAGCTAACTCCAGGGTGATCACTCTGGGTGACTTGGTCAAAGACCAAGTCCATATTATGGCAAGAACAGCTCAAATAAGCAAAGAGAAATAACAGTCCATCATTACTTTAAGACATGAAGGTCAGTTAATCCAGAACATTTCAAGAACTTTAAAAGTTTTTTTCAAGTGCAGTTGCAAAAACCATCAAGGTCTATGATGAAACTGGCTCTCATGAGGACCGCCACAGGAAAGGAAGACCCAGAGCTTTTTGGTTCCAACTGCCTTGTCTACGGTGAAGAAAATAGTAAAAATAAAGAAAAACCCTTGAATGAGTAGTTGTCCAAACTTTTGACTGGTAGTGTACGTATGTACAGTGTATTTGGAAAGTATTCAGACCCCTTCCATTCTTCCACATTTTGTTACGTTACAGCCTTATTCTAAAATGGATTAAATTTTAAAAAATCCTCATCAATCTACACACAATACCCCATAATGACACACAATACCCCATAATGACATCACAATACCCCATAATGACATCACAATACCCCATAATGACATCACAATACCCCTTAATGACATCACAATACCCCATAATGACATCACAATACCCCATAATGACATCACAATACCCCATAATGACATCACAATACCCCATAATGACATCACAATACCCCTTAATGACATCACAATACCCCATAATGACATCACAATACCCCTTAAAACAGGGTTTTAGATATTTTTGCAAAAAAAAAAAAAAAAAACAGAAATACTTTATTTACATAAGTATTCAGACTATGAGACTTGGAAGATTCTTCAACTTGATTGGAGTCCACCTGTGGTAAATTCAATTGATTGGACATTATTTGGAAAGGCACACACCTGTCTATATAAGGTCCCACAAATTGACAGTGCATGTCAGAGCAAAAACCAAGCCATGAAATTGAAGGAATTGTCTGTAGAGCTCAGAGACAGGATTGTGCCAAGCTACAGATCTGGGGAAGGGTACCAAAACATTTCTGCTGCATTGAAGCTCCCCAAGAACACAGTGGCCTCCGTCATTCTTAAATGGAAGAAGTTTGGAATCACCAAGACTCTTCCTAGAGCTGGCCCCCCAGCCAAACTGAGCAATCAGGGGAGAAGGGCCTTGGTCAGGGAGGTGACCAAGAACCCGGTGGTCACTCTGACAGAGCTCTAGATTTCCTCTGTGGAGATGGAAGAACCTTCCAGAAGGACAATCATCTCTGCAGCACTTCACCAATCAGGCCTTTATGGTAGAGTGGCCAGACGGAAGCCACTCCTCAGTAAAAGGCACATGACAGCCTGCTTGGAGTTTGCCAAAAGGCACCTAAAGACTCTCAGACCATAAGATTAAAAGATTTAAAGACTTCCTTGTAGCAGATAAAGAAACGGAGGTACCAAGATGGAACTCTTTGGCCTGAATGCCAAGCGTGACGTCTTGAGGAAGCCAGGCACCATCCCTACGGTGAAGCATGGTGGTGGCAGCATCACGCTGTGGGGATGTTTTTTCAGCGGCAGGGACTGGGAGACTAGTCAGGATCGAGAGAAAGATGAACGGAGCAAAGTAGAGATCCTTGATGAAAACCTTCTAATATTAAGGGACAAAAGTACAGTAGGAGCCAAAATGTCCTTTCAGTCGGTGCTACCCTAGAAAAGAAAACATTATAAATGTCTCATAATAGTTGATCTTTGAGCTTTTTCATCAAAGTTGTTAATAAGTGTCACCGGCGTTGATTGAATATGGAAACTGAGTCTTCGTGGTCAAATGGAGGGAAAAGAGATGGTCATGGTTGTGTTAAATAATGGATCTATTTTACTGTTTTAATCTTTCAACTCTATTCATGGTTAATTTACTGTGTTACTGCTACCTAGGGTTGTAAAATGACTGCTACCTAGGGTTGTAAAATGACTGCTACCTAGGGTTGTAAAATGACTGCTACCTAGGGTTGTAAAATGACTGCTACCTAGGGTTGTAAAATGACTGCTACCTAGGGTTGTAAAATGACTGCTACCTAGGGTTGTAAAATGACTGCTACCTAGGGTTGTATAATGACTGCTACCTAGGGTTGTAAAATTACTGTAACTTTCCCCACATTCCCTGGATTTCCTGCTTTTCCCCCTCATAATTCCAGGAATCTTCCACCCAGGAATTGTTGGTACCCTACTGTTACCACATGCATGTTTTTCCAACACCAACAGGCCCTGGGATTCGATCCCAGAGCGGATGACTACATTCTCAAAGCCGTTGGAATATTTGGTGGATTTTACCTGCTGTTCTTCACAGAGAAAGTATTGAAGATGGCACTAAGAACAGAGCATGAGGTATTGTCTGCTTTAAACCATTTAAACAGCATATATATATATATATATATATATATATACACACTGTACCTGTAACTTCGCATTAATCAGAGACGTAGCAATGTTACAAGTTGCTTTCTCTAGGGTGTGTATTTCCTGTCTGTTTTTTGAGAGCATTATTATTGATTAATTGATTGATTTAATTAATTGATTGATTGTGACATGGTTCACGATTTGGCCCGGTTCATTTCCTGTCTGTACATCTCTGGTCATCTAGCCAGCGTCATTTCCTGTCTGTAATCTCTGGTCATCTAGCCAGCGTCATTTCCTATCTGTACATCTCTGGTCATCTAGCCAGCGTCATTTCCTGTCTGTAATCTCTGGTCATCTAGCCAGCGTCATTTCCTGTCTGTACATCTCTGGTCATCTAGCCAGCGTCATTTCCTGTCTGTAATCTCTGGTCATCTAGCCAGCGTCATTTCCTGTCTGTAATCTCTGGTCATCTAGCCAGCGTCATTTCCTGTCTGTACATCTCTGGTCATCTAGCCAGCGTCATTTCCTGTCTGTACATCTCTGGTCATCTAGCCAGCGTCATTTCCTGTCTGTACATCTCTGGTCATCTAGCCAGCGTCATTTCCTGTCTGTAATCTCTGGTCATCTAGCCAGCGTCATTTCCCGTCTGTACATCTCTGGTCATCTAGCCAGCGTCATTTCCTGTCTGTAATCTCTGGTCATCTAGCCAGCGTCATTTCCTGTCTGTAATCTCTGGTCATCTAGCCAGCGTCATTTCCTGTCTGTACATCTCTGGTCATCTAGCCAGCGTCATTTCCTGTCTGTACATCTCTGGTCATCTAGCCAGCGTCATTTCCTGTCTGTACATCTCTGGTCATCTAGCCAGCGTCATTTCCTGTCTGTAATCTCTGGTCATCTAGCCAGCGTCATTTCCCGTCTGTACATCTCTGGTCATCTAGCCAGCGTCATTTCCTGTCTGTAATCTCTGGTCATCTAGCCAGCGTCATTTCCTGTCTGTAATCTCTGGTCATCTAGCCAGCGTCATTTCCTGTCTGTAATCTCTGGTCATCTAGCCAGCGTCATTTCCTGTCTGTACATCTCTGGTCATCTAGCCAGCGTCATTTCCTGTCTGTAATCTCTGGTCATCTAGCCAGTGTCATTTCCTGTCTGTAATCTCTGGTCATCTAGCCAGCGTCATTTCCTGTCTGTACATCTCTGGTCATCTAGCCAGCGTCATTTCCTGTCTGTACATCTCTGGTCATCCAGCCAGCGTCTGTGTGTTCCGTCTCTGTATGTTTACCATAGGGCCCTGGTCAAAACTCGTATAGGGAGTACCCTTTGAGATATGGTAAGCAGAACTGTACATCTATTGTCTCTGTATGTTTATCATCTTTTTCCTGTCTCTAGTATGTTTAACATCTTTGTCCTGTCTCTAGTATGTTTAACATCTTTGTCCTGACTCTGTATGTTTAACATCTTTGTCCTGTCTCTAGTATGTTTAAATTCTTTGTCCTGTCTCTAGTATGTTTATCATATTTGTCCTGTCTCTGTATGTTTAACATCTTTGTCCTGTCTCTGTATGTTTAACATCTTTGTCCTGTCTCTGTATGTTTAACATCTTTGTCCTGTCTCTAGTATGTTTATGATCTTTGTCCTGTCTCTGTATGTTTATCATCTTTGTCCTGTCTCTGTATGTTTAACATGTTTGTCCTGTCTCTAGTATGTTTATCATCTTTTTCCTGTCTCTGTATGTTTAACATCTTTGTCCTGTCTCTAGTATGTTTAACATCTTTGTCCTGTCTCTAGTATGTTTATCATCTTTGTCCTGTCTCTAGTATGTTTAAACATCTTTGTCCTGTCTCTAGTATGTTTAACATCTTTGTCCTGTCTCTCTATGTAAAACGTCTTAGGGCTAGGTCCTTTTTTATTTCCACTTCCTGTCTGAATGACGTGCCCAAAGTAAACTGCCTGCTACTCAGGCCCAGAAGTCAGGATATGCATATAATTGGTACCATTGGATAGAAAACACTTTGCAGTTTGTAGAAATGTTAAAATAAAGTATGAGACTATAACACAATTGATATGGTGGGAGACAATCCAAAGAAAAACCAACCCAATTTTTATTTTTGAGGTCCCATGCTCTTACAATGGAAAGCAATGGGTCCTATGCAATTCCAGCTCCCAGATTGCAATTCCTATGGCTTCCACTAGATGTCAACAGTCTTTGTTCAAGGTTCCAAGCTTGTTTTTTCCAAAACGAGGAAGATTTTTGAGTTTGGTACAGGGAGTCACAGTTGGAAATCAGTCTGTGGGCGCGTGACGAAGGAGACTCGCACTTGCTAATTTCACTTTTCTATAGAACATACTTCTTTCCGTATGAAATATTATAGTTTAGTTACATTTTAGGGAACCTGAGGATTGGTAAGAAACATAGTTTGACTTGTTTTGACAAACTTTAGCGGTAGCTTTTTGGACTCCTTTGTCTGCATGTTCAACTCAAATCAATGGTGCCAACTAAACTGACTTTTTGGGATATAAAGAAGGATTTTATCTAACAAAACGACCATGCATGTTGTAGCTGGGACTCTTTGGATTACAAATCAGAGGAAGATTTTCAAAAAGTAAGTGATTTATTTAATCGCCATTTGCGATTTTATGAAGCCTGTGTTGGTTGAAAAATATGTTGATGTGGGGCGCCATCCTCAAACAATCACATGGCATGCTTTCGCTGTACAGCCTACTGTAAATCGGACAATAGTTAGATTTAAAAATAATTTAAGTTTTTAACGACATAAGGCACTTGTATGTACAGAGATCTTTAATATCCGAAATTTTTTGCGATAATTTATTTGAATTGCGCTTCCTCCAATTTCACTGGAAATTGTCGACCGGTGTCCCGCTGACGGGACGCCTAGTCCTAAGTTATTTTAACATCTTTGTCCTGTCTCTCCGGCAGTAACCTTAAGCCTGCATCCCAAATTACACCCTATTCCAAATATAGTACACTTCTTTTGACCGCGGCCAATAGGAACAGGGTGCGCCATTTGGAATACACAAATGCTCTCTTTTTAACCATCTTCTTTGTCCTGCCTCTGCAGCATGGCCACAGTCACTTCTCTCCTCCAGGTCAACTGAGGCAGAACTCTCTCCAGAATGGAGATGTGTCTGAGAAGAAAGAGTCTGTCACCATGACGACGTGTACCATCAGCAGCATCAGTACAGACAACACCAGCCCAGACCCTCCAGTGTCATCCACGGAACCACCACCTCAGGTACCATTTCCTATAGGTACTGACATCAGGTCAGCTTCCCCTCCCCTAATCCTCATCCTAAACCCTAAACTACAAAGAATACAAAACTGACCCCAGATCAACGTTTAGGGGCTACTTCATCCTACACCGTCTACCAAGCAGTGTGTTCTGTTCACTAGACAGAAAACAGGAGAAAACATTTTGAAAGGGAGGAAGTACTTCCGTGAATTTGTCGAACAAGAACTCATTTATTTAGTGTCCGTAAAAATGTTTGGTACGTTGGGCTCTGAACACGACCCAGGTGTGAGTCACAAAGTGCTCAACTGACTTGACCTGTCTGTGGCCTGTCTGTAGCCTGTCTGTAGCCTGCCTGTGGCTGTCTGTAGCCTGCCTGTGGCTGTCTGTAGCCTGCCTGTGGCTGTCTGTAGCCTGTCTGTGGCTGTCTGTAGCCTGTCTGTGGCTGTCTGTAGCCTGTATGTGGCTGTCTGTAGCCTGCCTGTGGCTGTCTGTAGCCTGTCTGTGGCTGTCTGTAGCCTGTCTGTGGCTGTCTGTAGCCTGTCTGTGGCTGTCTGTAGCCTGTCTGTGGCTGTCTGTAGCCTGCCTGTGGCTGTCTGTAGCCTGCCTGTGGCTGTCTGTAGCCTGCCTGTGGCTGTCTGTAGCCTGCCTGTGGCTGTCTGTAGCCAGCCTGTGGCCTGTCTGTAACCTGTCTGTGGCTGTCTGTAGCCTGTCTGTAGCCTGTCTGTGGCTGTCTGTATCCTGTCTGTGGCTGTCTGTAGCCTGTCTGTGGCTGTCTGTTGCCTGCCTGTGGCCTGCCTGTGGCTGTCTGTAGCCTGCCTGTGGCTGTCTGTAGCCTGTCTGTAGCCTGTCTGTGGCTGTCTGTATCCTGTCTGTGGCTGTCTGTAGCCTGTCTGTGGCTGTCTGTTGCCTGCCTGTGGCTGTCTGTAGCCTGCCTGTGGCTGTCTGTAGCCTGCCTGTGGCTGTCTGTAGCCTGCCTGTGGTTGTCTGTAGCCTGCCTGTGGCTGTCTGTAGCCTGTCTGTGGCTGTCTGTAGCCTGTCTGTAGCCTGCCTGTGGCTGTCTGTAGCCTGCCTGTGGCTGTCTGTAGCCTGCCTGTGGTTGTCTGTAGCCTGCCTGTGGCTGTCTGTAGCCTGTCTGTGGCTGTCTGTAGCCTGCCTGTAGCCTGCCTGTGGCCTGTCTGTAACCTGTCTGTGGCTGTCTGTAGCCTGTCTGTGGCTGTCTGTAGCCTGTATGTAGCCTGTCTGTGGCTGTCTGTAGCCTGTCTGTAACCTGTCTGTGGCTGTCTGTAGCCTGTCTGTAGCCTGCCTGTGGCCTGTCTGTAGCCTGTCTGTAGCCTGCCTGTGGCCTGTCTGTAACCTGTCTGTGGCTATCTGTAGCCTGTCTGTAACCTGTCTGTGCCTGTCTGTAGCCTGTCTGTAGCCTGCCTGTGGCTGTCTGTAGCCTGCCTGTGGCTGTCTGTAGCCTGCCTGTGGCTGTCTGTAGCCTGTCTGTAGCCTGCCTGGGGCTGTCTGTAGCCTGTCTGTAACCTGTCTGTGCCTGCCTGTAGCCTGTCTGTAGCCTGCCTGTGGCTGTCTGTAGCCTGCCTGTGGCTGTCTGTAGCCTGTCTGTAGCCTGCCTGGGGCAGTCTGTAGCCTGTCTGTAGCCTGCCTGTGGCTGTCTGTACCCTGTCTGTTTCCCGTCTGTGGCTTGTGTGTGGATGTCAGTAGCTTGTCTGTGGCTGTCTGTATCCTGTCTGTGGCTTTCTGTAGCCTGTCTGTAGCCTGTCTGTAGTCTGTCTGTAACCTGTCTGTAGCCCGTCTGTGGCTTTCTCACCAAAGACAGAGGGGTTAGACGGGGTTAAATGAGAGAGAGGTCAATACTCACAGTAGTAACACCGTAGTAACACCGTAGTAACACAGTAACACCGTAGTAACACAGTAGTAACACAGTAGTACAGTAATAACACAGTAGTACAGTAATAACACAGTAGTAACACCGTAGTAACACAGTAGTAACACAGTAGTAACACAGTAGTAACACCGTAGTAACACCGTAGTAACACAGTGGTAACACAGTAGTAACACAGTAGTAACACCGTAGTAACACAGTAATAACATAACAGAAATATGACAAACACATAGATGGCCTGCCACAGGGATCACCAGGTGTATTGATATCAAACCACCCGTGGGACACACTGGGGGCTTGTGGGATGCCAGTTGGGGCATCCTGACCTAGAACGACATTTACAGCAGCGCTGAGTATTAAGCTTAGTTATTTATTGAGCTGTTATCTGTGACGTTATTGATTGGGGAAATCATGTTAATTATTAATGTATAACCATTAGTTCTCTGGCTCAAGTGGAGGAGAATGGCCTTGTTACACATCACAGATACTGAGCAAAATGGACGCGACTGCCGCTGTCACACAGGGCTAAGGGAAATGGGACTCTGTTCGTAGTCTCCTGTGGGACAGAGTCTGCATGCCAAATGGGATACCTATTCTCTTTTTGGAGTATGGACTCTGGTCAAATGCCGTTCACTCCAGGGAATAGGGTACCATTTGGCATGCTGCCTCTGTCACACAGGAGACTACGAACAGAGTCCCATTTCCCTTAGCCCTGTGTGACAACGTCAGTGGGACTGATCACAGGCCTGCGTAGCCTAGACTCTTGATAAAAGCAAGAATTGTCTCGCTTGTACACAAAGACGGCTTGTTCTGGCCTGGGCCAATAAGGAGTTGGTTTGTCACGGCAGCAGAGAAGCTACCGACCGACCATCGTGTTGTTTACATACTGCATCAGACTGTTGTTTACATACTGCATCAGACTGTTGTTTACATACTGCATCAGACTGTTGTTTACATACTGCATCAGACTGTTGTTTGCATACTGCATCAGATTGTTGTTTACATACTGCATCAGACTGTTGTTTACATACTGCATCAGACTGTTGTTTACATACTGCATCAGACTGTTGTTTACATACTGCATCAGACTGTTGTTTACATACTGCATCAGATTGTTGTTTACATACTGCATCAGACTGTTGTTTACATACTGCATCAGATTGTTGTTTACATACTGCATCAGACTGTTGTTTACATACTGCATCAGACTGTTGTTTACATACTGCATCAGATTGTTGTTTACATACTGCATCAGATTGTTGTTTACATACTGCATCAGACTGTTGTTTACATACTGCATCAGACTGTTATTTACATACTGCATCACACTGTTGTTTACATACTGCATCAGATTGTTGTTTACATACTGCATCAGATTGTTGTTTACATACTGCATCACACTGTTGTTTACATACTGCATCAGATTGTTGTTTACATACTGCATCAGATTGTTGTTTACATACTGCATCAGACTGTTGTTTACATACTGCATCAGATTGTTGTTTACATACTGCATCAGATTGTTGTTTACATACTGCATCAGATTGTTGTTTACATACTGCATCAGACTGTTGTTTACATACTGCATCAGACTGTTGTTTACATACTGCATCAGACTGTTGTTTACATACTGCATCAGACTGTTGTTTACATACTGCATCAGATTGTTGTTTACATACTGCATCAGATTGTTGTTTACATACTGCATCAGATTGTTGTTTACATACTGCATCAGATTGTTGTTTACATACTGCATCAGATTGTTGTTTACATACTGCATCAGACTGTTGTTTACATACTGCATCAGATTATTGTTGTGTTTCTTTCCTTTTCAGAGAGAAAATAAACAAACATAATTCTGTTACATAGTAAACGTGTTATATAGTAAATATGTTGTATTAATTAGGATATGACATATTATATAGTAAATATGTTGTATTAATTAGGATATGACATATTATATAGTAAATATGTTGTATTAATTAGGATATGACACATTATATAGTAAATATGTTGTATTAATTAGGATATGACATATTAAATAGTAAATATGTTGTATTAATTAGGATATGACATATTATATAGTAAATATGTTGTATTAATTAGGATATGACATATTATATAGTAAATATGTTGTATTAATTAGGATATGACATATTATATAGTAAATATGTTGTATTAATTAGGATATGATATATTATATAGTAAAAAATATGTTATATTAACTAGACTATGACATATTATATAGTGAATAATATATTTACTAGGCTATGACATATTATAAATATATGTTGTATTAATTAGGATATGACATATTATATAGTAAAAATATGTTATATTATCTAGATTATGATATTACTCTCATGTACAATCCAGTTTTACTCCCCTTTACTCTGCCTCCTTCCTCTGTGACTTCCTGTCCCAGCAGGAAGTCCATGTCAATAATGTGATGTGCCACTGGCTGCGGGGTCAGCGCATCGCTAACATAAAGACGGTGGCCTGGATGATCACACTGAGTGACGCTCTGCACAACTTCATCGACGGCCTGGCGATCGGAGCCTCTTTTACCGTGTCTGTCGTCGCTGGTTTCAGTACCTCCATCGCCATCGTCTGTGAGGAGTTCCCCCACGAGCTAGGTGAGAGATCAATCAATCATATGTATCTAGAATTGCCTTCGTTTTTTTTTATAAGCAGTTGTCATTAAGTGATTGTACAGTAACAACAGTAAGCAACTTTGGCTGAACTAAACCGACCTTCATCTGAAAAAAACGATAGATTCATTTTTTAAATAACTTGGCTATTTTTTGTTTGTTAAGAAACATAACTAAAAGTCGTGCTGTGTTCCTCGATGTGTCTACTGTGTTCCTGAACCTGTCGCTGTCTCTCCGGCCCTTCCTGCAGGGGACTTTGTGATTCTGCTGAATGCTGGGATGAGTATCCCCCAGGCCGTCTTCTTCAACCTGCTGTCAGCCATGTCCTGCTACATCGGCCTGGCCTTCGGCATCCTGCTGGGGAGCAACTTCGCCCCCAACGCCATCTTCGCAATCGCTGGGGGAATGTTCCTCTACATAGCACTGGCAGACATGGTGAGTAGAATGTTCCTGGTAGATATGGTGAGTAGAATATTCCTGGTAGATATGGTGAGTAGAATGTTCCTCTACATAGTACTGGTAGATATGGTGAGTAGAATGTTCCTGGTAGATATGGTGAGTAGAATGTTCCTCTACATATCACCTGTAGATATGTTGAGTAGAATGTTCCTGGTAGATATGGTGAGTAGAATGTTCCTCTACATAGTATTGGTAGATATGGTGAGTAGAATGTTCCTGGTAGATATGGTGAGTAGAATGTTCCTGGTAGACATGGTGAGTAGAATGTTCCTGGTAGACATGGTGAGTAGAATGTTCCTGGTAGATATGGTGAGTAGAATGTTCCTGGTAGATATGGTGAGTAGAATGTTCCTGGTAGACATGGTGAGTAGAATGTTCCTGGTAGACATGGTGAGTAGAATGTTCCTGGTAGACATGGTGAGTAGAATGTTCCTGGTAGACATGGTGAGTGACATGGGAGAATCTCAATTGCATTTCCTTGAATCCTTGCATTTCTCGCAGAGGGGGGGGGGGGGGGGGCTTGAGGTGAGGAGAGAGGATGCTAGGAATCAAGGAAATGCAATTGAGATTCTCCCATGATGCTTCCTCCACCCTAAATGCCACCTGATCTGCTTCAACTCCCAGATTACAACGCTTATCCTTTAGATCCCCAACTGACTGATTTCCTGAATTTACTTTAGTTTTTAACTTGTATGTGCTGTGTTCTGCCGTTCATCAACCTTCAGCTGCCAAGCAGGGCGTACATGTATTAGAGAATCAGGACCTAACTTTTCAATAGCTCAGTAGTATATCTATATTGAGTTTAGTATGAAGGTTCTCTGGTCTTGCAGGGAGAGCAGACGGGTCATATTTTTTTTTAAGGACCCAACCACTGAATGACCCAGTGGACAGTCAGTTCCTCATCATACCATACTGTACGTGTTATCACAGCTGCAGAGCTGCTTCTACCCCCCACCCCAGGAGGGAGGGAGGGAGGGAGAGACTGAGGGAGGGAGGGAGAGACTGGGGGAGGGACGGAGGGAGCACAGCTTTATTGACTGTAAAACAGTGTGACCTGATGATAGCTGCTGTCACGTCCTGACCCTAGAAAGCTTTTATTTTCTATGGTAGAGTAGGTCAGGGTGTGACTGGGGGCTTGTTCTAGTTTATATTTTCTATGTGGGGTTCTAGGTTCATTTTCTATGTTGGTGATTTGTATGATTCCCAATTAGAGGCAGCTGGTTATCGTTGTCTCTAATTGGGGATCATACTTAAGTTGCATTTTTTTTCTTCCCACCTGTGGGTTATGGGATATTGTTTATGTTTAGTTGCCTGTTCGCTCTGCATTGTCGTCATGGTACGTTTATTCTTTATTGTTTTGTTTACGTTTCACTTCTTTCATTAAAATATGTGGAACTCTACGTACCTCTACGGCCTTGGTCCGACCATCATTATTACGAACATCGTGACAGCGACAATGGAGAGATAGAGAGAGGGAGAACGGTAGAACGAGGGAGAGAGCGGGAGTGAAAGAGAGAGAGACTGAAATTATTCTGATATCTTGGGAAGAAACAGAATGCGATATTTAACTGTTGGTTTAAAACCGGTTGGTTCTGATTTCAGTTCCCAGAGATGAACGCCATCATGAATGAACAGGACGGGTCGACGGTGACCAATGTTATCTTCTTCCTGATCCAGAACGCCGGGCTGCTCACCGGGTTCGCTATCATCCTGCTCATCACCATGTTCGTTGGTGAGATCAACCTGGGTTAGAGCCGATGCTGTAGCTATAGAAACACTAGATGATTGACAGGGGGGTTGTTTTGAAGCCACTGCGCCACCATCTTTAAAAAAAAAACATTTCAATACCGTAGACTTAATTTCATTCCTATGGAGGACTGCTCCTTCTGAGGAGTACCAATATGGTGGATGGTGGCTTCAGAGCCTGTCATTGACCAATATGTAGCATCGGGCAATCTAGTGTTTATACACATCAATTGGGTAGAGCTGGGCGAGAGGGAAGAGAAGAACAAGGGAGGGAGAGAAAAACGAGAATGAGAGGAACAAGGAGAGAAATATATAATTTCAAAGAACAAAACGTGACTGAACAGAGCTGCTTTCATTCCGCTCCGATCTCACGTCGGCCCACGACTCGTTTTACACTAATGGTTTACTGGGAAACGAAAAACTTGTCCTTTTTGTTTAGTTTTTTCTTCTGACTATCATTCTATTTAAATAGAGCGAACAATCACGTAACTGAAATAAAGAAACAATGTATTTAAAACAAAACGTTTTCAATAAATTATTTTTTCAGTCTTTACAATTTTCTTGTGAACTTGTCTTGCTTTTACTTGAACTGAATGACTGGATCTGTTGTCTCCACCAATGATTTATATATGCACTAGATGACTGATAGGGGGCGCTGTTGAAGCCACCGTGCCTCCATCTTGGAACTCCCCCACCGTAGTAACAAGTATTTAGGAATCTATAGAAATCCATTTATGAATGTCTACCTTCATCTTTGCCACATTTCTTCTATTACAGACACCTTCATTCATACTTTTAAATGATATTATGTGAGCTAAACATAAAAAATACAGTATATAAAAACATTTTCTTTCAAGTAATATCTAACAATTTCACAAATACCTAATACACAAATCTAAGTAATGGAATTAAGAATATATAAATATATGGATGAGCAATGTCAGCGCGGCATTGACTAAGATGCAATAGTATAGAATACAGTATATACATATGAGATGAGTAATGCAAGATATGTAAACATTATTAAAGTGACATTATTAAAGTGACTAGTGATCCATTTATTAAAGTGGCCAATGATTTCAAGTATGTATGTAGGCAGCAGCCTCTCTGTGCTAGTGACGGCTGTTTAACAGTCTGATGGCTGATGAGATAGAAGCTGTTTTTCAGTCTTTCGGTCCAGGCTGTGATGCACCTGTACTGACCTCGCCTTCTGGATGATAGCGGGGTGAACAGGCAGTGGCTTGGGTGGTTGTTGTCCTTGATATTTTTGGCCTTCCTGTGACATCGGGTGCTGTAGGTGTCCTGGAGGGCACGTAGTTTGTCCCCAGTGATGAGTTGTGCAGACAGCACCACCCTCTGGAGAGCCCTGCGGTTGTGGGCGGAGCAGTTGCCGTACCAGGCGGTGATACAGCCCGACAGGATGCTCTCAATTGTGCATCTGTAGAAGTTTGTGAGGGTTTTAAGTGACAAACCAAATTTCTTCAGCCTCCTAAGGTTGAAGAGGCACTGTGGCGCTTTCACCACACTGTCTGTGTGGGTGGACCATTTCAGGTTGTCAGTGATGTGTACACCGAGGCTAAATTTAGTAATGAATAAATTGGCAAAAAAAATAAATTAAATTGACAATTCTGTGAACTGTCTTGTGTAAGATTTAAATTGACACAATACCTGTTAACAAAGGTGTCAGCTAGAGATGATGTGCAGGAGCTTGCAGGGATTTGTAGTTTTAAATCACGGTTTTGTAGTCTTCAACGATGTCTACTTTGACGCTAATTAGCATTTTCTAAATCTGAGAGAAAATAGAGCCGAATATATTGATAAGTGTCATCTTGTCCTAGAGAGAGTTTTACATGGGTAAAAAAGATGTCTCGCCAGGGTAAGCCTACACGAAACACTGCCCTTATTTGAAGTGTTTCCCTATGGGGGAAAAAATGAAGGGTGGAAAAAAACGATTGGAACCATTTCCCTGTTTGACTGCTAGGTTTTACGGGTATTATGACTCATACTGTGGGGCTCTATGGCCAATACATACTGTAGCATCAGCAGTTCAGGGTTTATATACAATAAGGGTACTAAACTCATTCCAAGGAGGGCCTCGTGTTTTTGCAGGTTTTTCCTTTCGAATCAAATTGTATTGGTCTGTTAAGCCCTAGTCAACCAGGTGAGGGGAGGTCTTTACTAATTAGTTACTTTAATTCATCAATCAAGTATAAGGGAGGAGCGAAAACCTGCAGACACTCGGTCCTCCGTGGAATGAGTTTGACAGGTGATATTTATTGAACAAAAATATAAACGCAACATGCAACATTTTCAACGATTTTACTTACAGTTACAGTTCATATAAGGAAATCTGTCCATTGAAATAAATTCATTAGGCCCTAATCTATGGATTTACCATGACTGGGCAGAGGTGCAGCCTGGGAGGGCAGGCCCAGCCAATCAGAATGAGTTTTCCCCCACAAAAGGGCTTTATTACAGACAGAAATACTCCTCAGTTTTATCAGCTGTCTGGGTGGCTGGTCTCAGACGATCCAGCAGGTGAAGAAGCCGGGTGTGGAGGTCCTGGGTTGGCGTGGTTACACCTGGCCTTTGGTTGTGAGGCCGGTTGGACGTAGTGCCAAATTCTCTAAAACGACGTGGGAGGTGGCTTATGGTAGAGAAATTAACATTAAATTCTCTGTCAACAGCTCTTGTGGACATTCCTGCAGTCAGCATGCCAATTGCACACTCCCTGGAAACTTGAGACATCTGTGGCATTGTGTTGTTTGACAAAACTTTTTTAGTAGCCTTTTATGTATCCCCAGCACAAGGTGCACCTGTGTAATGATCATGCTGTTTAATCAGCTTCTTTATATGCCACACCTGTCAGGGTGGATGGATTATCTTGGCAAAAGAGAAATGCTCACTAACAGGGATGTAAACAAATTTGTGCACAACATTTTAGAGAAATAAGCATTTTTGTGCGTATGAAACATTTCTGTGATCTTTTATTTCAGCTCATGAACCATGGGACCAACACTTTACCTGTTGCGTTTATATTTATGTTCAGTAATAAATAAATTGGTCTCGACCGGACTCAATCTCTTTGCTGTAGAAAAATTATTCAATAATGTGTGAGCTAGGCCATTTAACATACGCTCTTATCCAGAGCGATTTAGAATAGTGAGTAACTACAAATCAAATCAAAGTTTATTTGTCACGTGCGCCGAATACACCTTACAGTGAAATGCTGAATACAACAGGTGTAGTAGACCTCACAGTGAAATGCTGAATACAACAGGTGTAGTAGACCTTACAGTGAAATGCTGAATACAACAGGTGTAGTAGACCTTACAGTGAAATGCTGAATACAACAGGTGTAGTAGACCTCACAGTGAAATGCTGAATACAACAGGTGTAGTAGACCTGACAGTGAAATGCTGAATACAACAGGTGTAGTAGACCTCACAGTGAAATGCTGAATACAACAGGTGTAGTAGACCTTACAGTGAACTGCTGAATACAACAGGTGTAGTAGACCTCACAGTGAAATGCTGAATACAACAGGTGTAGTAGACCTTACAGTGAAATGCTGAATACAACAGGTGTAGTAGACCTTACAGTGAAATGCTGAATACAACAGGTGTAGTAGACCTTACAGTGAAATGCCGAATACAACAGGTGTAGTAGACCTCACAGTGAAATGCTGAATACAACAGGTGTAGTAGACCTCACAGTGAAATGCTGAATACAACAGGTGTAGTAGACCTTACAGTGAAATGCTGAATACAACAGGTGTAGAAGACCTCACAGTGAAATGCTGAATACAACAAGTGTAGTAGACCTTACAGTGAAATAATGAATATAACAGGTGTAGTAGACCTCACAGTGAAATGCTGAATACAACAGGTGTAGTAGACCTTACAGTGAAATGCTGAATACAACAGGTGTAGTAGACCTCACAGTGAAATGGGGCTATAACAGTAGAGAGGCTATATACAGTAGAGAGGCTATATACAGTAGAGAGGTTATATACAGTAGAGAGGCTATATACAGTAGAGAGGCTATATATGGTAGAGAGGCTATATACAGTAGAGAGGCTATATACAGTAGAGAGGTTATATACAGTAGAGAGGCTATATACAGTAGAGAGGCTATATATGGTAGAGAGGCTATATACAGTAGAGAGGCTATATACAGTAGAGAGGTTATATACAGTAGAGAGGCTATATACAGTAGAGAGGCTATATACAGTAGAGAGGTTATATACAGTAGAGAGGCTATATACAGTAGAGAGGCTATATACAGTAGAGGTTATATACAGTAGAGAGGTTATATACAGTAGAGAGGCTATATACAGTAGAGAGGCTATATACAGTAGAGAGGTTATATACAGTAGAGAGGCTATATACAGTAGAGAGGCTATATACAGTAGAGAGGATATATACAGTAGCAAGGCTACATACAGACACCGGTTAGTCAGGCTGATTGAGGTAGTATGTACATGTAGATATGGTTAAAGTGACTATGCATATATGATGAACAGAGAGTAGCAGAAGCGTAAAAAGAGGGGGTTGCGGGACACAATGCAGACATTCGAGTGCTGGTCCCGAAACCACAACCCTTGCGTTGCAAGCCTCAATGCTATACCATCCGAGCCACACGGAATCCTATGAATTTAGCATAGCAAGATAACAAGATAGCAATATATTTCACTTGTTTAGCTGCCGCCTTGTTTGATCTTTCCACATAAACTGGCCATGTGTTTCTATAACAGCGTTTCTTCATCCTTTTTATAATGGTGCCAATAAACTGCAGAATGAAGAGTAGGATGGAGCGAATGAATGAATGGATGGATGTTCCTGTCAGCCAATGGGAAACAAGACACACCCTAAACCCCTCCTATGTCAGTGAATGCGGACGTCAGAACCACAATCAACAGAACCGATAATTGTTCCTCTCCAACAGGATTTATATTTCTCAGAGACGTATCAAAATCAGGTGGGGTTTTTTTCTTCTCCTACAAATCGTTTCCATTACAGCTGAAAGATGAATCATACACGTTTTTTGATGGAATGCAAATAT
The DNA here is from genome assembly GCF_057628025.1 of Oncorhynchus mykiss. Lineage (NCBI taxonomy): Eukaryota > Metazoa > Chordata > Actinopteri > Salmoniformes > Salmonidae > Oncorhynchus > Oncorhynchus mykiss. The sequence continues at coordinate 90,889,746 of NC_143046.1, forward strand.
ATATGATCTGACTATCGGCCTAGTTAAATAACGGTTAGATAAAAAAGATAACTTGCTATCTAGCTAGGTAACCATTCGGAGTAAATAGCTAGGTTTAGTTTTCCAGTAGAGTTACGTGCTATTTGCTAATCGATAGAAACGAATAACTAATATAGCTAGGTATCAAATAGCTAGGGAAGATCAGGTTTAGATGTCGTATTAATTGGATTACTGAAATATAGGGCATTGACACTGTGGTCAGTTGTCTGGGACCCGAAACTGAACTCTGTCAGAGATGAGCGTTTGAATAAGGACCGTTTTCTCTATAAGCCAAAATGTTAAATACAATTATATATTTTAACGTACTTGACCAGTTTTCCGTACGGTTGGTCCTTTTTTGTCGGTAGGAATGTGAGACAATATATCCACAGGAAAGTGTACTTGCATCAGTTTTCACAGCGCTGGTGCAGTGTTCAGATGTATATCACATTAGCTCGAGCCGAAGATGAAAACACAGCAGCAGCTCGGTAAGGAACGGTATGCGTGCACGTGTTTACACGGTTGTGTACGTGCTTCAGGTAGAAATATGAATGCTCTTCCAGCGCTTAAAAAAATTGGACATGATTATATATTCCTGTGGATATATTGTCTCACATTTCTACTGCCAAAAGGACCAACCACATGGACAAACCGGTAAAGAAAGTTCAAATATAATTTTATAAAAAAATCTGGCGGCCTGTAGAGGTCATGAGAGGAAACTTTCCTGATCAAGTATTTCTACTTGCACATCTATCACTCCAGTGTTAATTGCTAAATTATAAATATTTCGCCACTATTGACCTATTTATTGCCTTACCTCCTTACTCCATTTGCACACACTGTGTATATATTTTTCTACTGTGTTATTGACTGTACGTTTGTTTACTCCATGTGTAACTCTGTTGTTGTTTGTGTTGTACTGCTTTGCTTTATCTTGGTCAGTGGTTAAACAAAGGTGGTTAAATAAAGGTGAAATAAACAATACAAATCAAATCCTAATTTCCGCCTGAGTTTGGTTTCCAGGCAATGCAGTCAGGTGACATTCAGGTGAGGCGAGAGGGCTGTGGGGGTCACGAAATTTCGTCAGCGGGTGATTGTCAAGCAAATAACTGTTGGTCTCACGGTAATTGACCGTTAATTAACACGAACACATTTAGTGTCTCCTGGCTTCAACACAGCCTACAAGTCACTGAGCAGACCTTTGGAACATCTACATTTGATAAAAGTCTAATAAATCCATGTAATATATCCTACACCTTCACAATAAATCCATGTAATATATCCTACACCTTCACAATAAATCCATGTAATATATCCTACACCTTCACAATAAATCCATGTAATATATCCTACACCTTCACAATAAATCCATGTAATATATCCTACACCTTCACAATAAATCCATGTAATATATCCTACACCTTCACAATAAATCCATGTAATATATCCTACACCTTCACAATAAATCCATGTAATATATCCTACACCTTCACAATAAATCCATGTAATATATCCTACACCTTCACAATAAATCCATGTAATATATCCTACACCTTCACAATAAATCCATGTAATATTATCCTACACCTTCACAATAAATCCATGTAATATATCCTACACCTTCACAATAAATCCATGTAATATATCCTACACCTTCACAATAAATCCATGTAATATATCCTACACCTTCACAATAAATCCATGTAATATAGCCTACACCTTCACAATAAATCCATGTAATATATCCTACACCTTCACAATAAATCCATGTAATATAGCCTACACCGTCACAATAAATCCATGTAATATAGCCTACACCTTCACAATAAATCCATGTAATATATCCTACACCATCACAATAAATCCATGTAATATATCCTACACCTTCACAATAAATCCATGTAATATATCCTACACCTTCACAATAAATCCATGTAATATAGCCTACACCTTCACAATAAATCCATGTAATATATCCTACACCTTCACAATAAATCCATGTAATATTATCCTACACCTTCACAATAAATCCATGTAATATATCCTACACCTTCACAATAAATCCATGTAATATATCCTACACCTTCACAATAAATCCATGTAATATATCCTACACCTTCACAATAAATCCATGTAATATAGCCTACACCTTCACAATAAATCCATGTAATATATCCTACACCTTCACAATAAATCCATGTAATATAGTCTACACCTTCACAATAAATCCATGTAATATAGTCTACACCTTCACAATAAATCCATGTAATATATCCTACACCTTCACAATAAATCCATGTAATATATCCTACACCTTCACAATAAATCCATGTAATATATCCTACACCATCACAATAAATCCATGTAATATATCCTACACCTTCACAATAAATCCATGTAATATAGCCTACACCTTCACAATAAATCCATGTAATATAGTCTACACCTTCACAATAAATCCATGTAATATATCCTACACCATCACAATAAATCCATGTAATATATCCTACACCTTCACAATAAATCCATGTAATATATCCTACACCTTCACAATAAATCCATGTAATATAGCCTACACCTTCACAATAAATCCATGTAATATAGTCTACACCTTCACAATAAATCCATGTAATATATCCTACACCATCACAATAAATCCATGTAATATATCCTACACCTTCACAATAAATCCATGTAATATATCCTACACCTTCACAATAAATCCATGTAATATAGCCTACACCTTCACAATAAATCCATGTAATATAGTCTACACCTTCACAATAAATCCATGTAATATATCCTACACCTTCACAATAAATCCATGTAATATATCCTACACCTTCACAATAAATCCATGTAATATAGCCTACACCTTCACAATAAATCCATGTAATATATCCTACACCTTCACAATAAATCCATGTAATATTATCCTACACCTTCACAATAAATCCATGTAATATATCCTACACCTTCACAATAAATCCATGTAATATATCCTACACCTTCACAATAAATCCATGTAATATATCCTACACCTTCACAATAAATCCATGTAATATAGCCTACACCTTCACAATAAATCCATGTAATATATCCTACACCTTCACAATAAATCCATGTAATATAGTCTACACCTTCACAATAAATCCATGTAATATAGTCTACACCTTCACAATAAATCCATGTAATATATCCTACACCTTCACAATAAATCCATGTAATATATCCTACACCTTCACAATAAATCCATGTAATATATCCTACACCATCACAATAAATCCATGTAATATATCCTACACCTTCACAATAAATCCATGTAATATAGCCTACACCTTCACAATAAATCCATGTAATATAGTCTACACCTTCACAATAAATCCATGTAATATATCCTACACCATCACAATAAATCCATGTAATATATCCTACACCTTCACAATAAATCCATGTAATATATCCTACACCTTCACAATAAATCCATGTAATATAGCCTACACCTTCACAATAAATCCATGTAATATAGCCTACACCTTCACAATAAATCCATGTAATATATCCTACACCATCACAATAAATCCATGTAATATATCCTACACCTTCACAATAAATCCATGTAATATATCCTACACCTTCACAATAAATCCATGTAATATAGCCTACACCTTCACAATAAATCCATGTAATATATCCTACACCATCACAATAAATCCATGTAATATATCCTACACCTTCACAATAAATCCATGTAATATATCCTACACCTTCACAATAAATCCATGTAATATAGCCTACACCTTCACAATAAATCCATGTAATATATCCTACACCATCACAATAAATCCATGTAATATATCCTACACCTTCACAATAAATCCATGATTTATTTATAGACAGGTCTAAAGAAACATGATATGAAGAAAATGTTGTCTATTTCAGAAGAACATACTCTGACTTGTCCTTATGTTAGGCCCTGATCTGGCTGTGCCAAATGGCTGTGGGCTACACTAGTTAATTTAACAGACAAGATTTGCTTAGTATTCCGTGGCATTATTTGATATTATTTTATGGTATGAAGAATACAATTGAACAAAGCTGTAAAACGCACATACTGCTATTCTGTGTTGTTTGGTCAACAAAGAAACAGGTCCTCCTAGACGCTTAATTTAGAGTCATTAATGTAACTTTAGTTGTTCTACAAACGTTGGCCTGTATGTTTTGGTGTTTAATACATTGTAAGGCTGCATGATGGGACTCTAATGATGATTTGGAAAAAAAAGTTGCTTGAAATGCATGAGCTCTGCATTGTTTTGTTTTTTTTGAGAAGCACTTGATAATGTCTCGGATTGCCCAGCGGGATCCCGTTTGTGTGACCACGATGCACCCTAAAATATCCATACCTTTTTTGCAGCCCTTCTCCCTGAGTGCTGCCTGCTCCGAAGAACCTCTCGTCTCACTCACACGGCTCTCCATCACGTGATCGGGTCTTTCTCACAGGCTGCAAGTGAAGACGGACACATCGGGGACGCAACTGTGCCCATCCTCATCCAATTCCGAGGTGCATATTGAAGCTATTGGAAGAACTGTCCACATTTTACTTTTCGTCAGCCAACAAGATGAGTAGGTCTAACGAACAGCGAAAGCACTAGCCAATCTTGTCAATCTCCTTTCCCCATAGTAGGAAAAATATATTCCAATCATAGTCTGGGACAGTTGTGAGATGCGATAGATCCCAAATTAATACAACCACTAGCATCAAAATCGTTTTTTTTTTTTACGCAATGTGGCTGACGCAACAGATCAGAATGTTCCGCTTAAAATGCTAATGAACTATTAGACTGTTTCTTCACGCTATGTAAAGATAAACAATGTGCTTAATATTTGCATAATATTAGGAAAGTTGAGAAATAAATATAGTAGACCTAGCCTATAGAAAGCTGATGGGATCCTCCTCTTTTTAATAGAGGCCATCACTCTGTTTTCTCACTTTACTCTGCTTCCTTCACTCTGTTTTCTCACTTCACTCTGTTTCCTTCACTCTGTTTTCTTTACTCTGTTTCCCCACGCCCTCTGTTTCCTTTACTCTGTTTCCTTTACTCTGTTTCCTTCACTATGTTTCCTTCACTCTGTTTCCTTCACTCTGTTTTCTCACATCACTCTGTTTCCTTCAGTCTGTTTCCTTCACTCTGTTTCCATCACTCTGTTTCCTCACTTCACTCTGTTTCCTTCACTCTGTTTCCTTCACTCGGTTTCCTTCATTCTGTTTCCTTCACTATGTTTTCTCACTTCATTCTGTTTCCTTCACTCTGTTTCCTTCTCTCTGTTTCCTCCACTCTGTTTCCTTCACTCTGTTTTCTCACTTCACTCTGTTTCCTTCACTCTGTTTTCTCACTTCACTCTGTTTTCTCACTTTACTCTGTTTCCTTCACTATGTTTCCTTCACTCTAACCCTAACCCCTAACCCTAACCCTAACCCTACAGAGGTCGCGTTAATGCAGGACTCGTTAATGCAGGATTCGTTAATGCAGGACTCGTTAATGCAGGATTTGTTAATGCAGGACTCGTTAATGCAGGATTTGTTAATGCAGGACTCGTTAATGCAGGACTCGTTAATGCAGGACTCGTTAATGCAGGACTCGTTAATGCAGGATTTGTTAATGCAGGATTCGTTAATGCAGGACTCGTTAATGCAGGATTTGTTAATGCAGGACTCGTTAATGCAGGACTCGTTAATGCAGGACTCGTTAATGCAGGACTCGTTAATGCAGGACTCGTTAATGCAGGACTTGTTAATGCAGGATTCGTTAATGCAGGATTCGTTAATGCAGGACTCGTTAATGCAGGACTCGTTAATGCAGGACTCGTTAATGCAGGATTCGTTAACTTCTTGAATCTACTTGAGACGCATATGTCTCAAGTAGGCACCTGGAAATGCAAATGCGCTACGCTAAATGCTAAATGTACTCGTTAAAACTCAAACCTTGATCAAAATTCACAAGCAGGGTATTGAATTAAAGCTACACTCGTTGTGAACCTAGCCAGCAAGTCAGATTTTTAAAATGCTTTTCGGCGAAAGCATCAGAAGCTATTATCTGATAGCATGCACCCCCCAAAATGCCAGCTCGACACGTAAACAACAGATTTTGCGATAGCCGGCGCTACCCAAAACGCAGAAATAAAATATAAAACATTCATTACCTTAGACGAGCTTCTTTCTTGGCACTCCTATATGCCCCATAAACATCACTATTGGGTCTTTTTTTCGTTTAAATCGGTCCATATATACCCAAAATAGCTTTGTATAGAAGTAGTGTCATTCAGAAAAATTCATAGTTTTTAAACGCTGCGTAATTTTTTTAAATTAAAAAAGTTGACGATAAACTTTCACAAAACACTTCGAAATCCTTTTGTAATCCAACTTTAGGTATTAGTAAACGTTTATAATCTATCTAAATGATTACAGGGCGATGTCTCTTCAATAGGTCCTCACTTCAAAAACAATGCAATCTGATCTCTCCCTAAACTGCATCCGGGTGAAGACTGGAAAACTTGGGGTCAGACAGATGGATTTTCCAACAATTAATTCGATTGAAAATTAGTACAATGGCGCCATCGTGCGGAATTTGTAGACGGTGCAGGCAAATTCCCATTAAATTCTGTTCTCCTTTAACAACTGGTGGAAGTGACTTATGGAAATTATTTTTTGCTTTCAGAGAGCAGTTTTTCTTGCGTTTTTCAATGAAACACACGCTCTGTTATAGTCACAGCCGTGATTTAACCAGTTTTAGAAACTTCAGAGTGTTTTCTATCCACACATACTAATCATATGCATATACTATATTCCTGGCATGAGTAGCAGGACGCTGAAAAGTTGCGCGATTTTTAACAGAATTTTCAAAAAAGGTGGGGGTAGAAGTAAGAGGTTTTAATGCAGGATTCGTTAATGCAGGACTCGTTAATGCAGGAATCGTTAATGCAGGACTCGTTAATGCAGGATTTGTTAATGCAGGATTCGTTAATGCAGGATTCATTAATGCAGGATTCGTTAATGCAGGACTCGTTAATGCAGGATTCGTTAATGCAGGATTCGTTAATGCAGGACTCGTTAATGCAGGACTCGTTAATGCAGGACTCGTTAATGCAGGACTCGTTAATGCAGGATTCGTTAATGCAGGATTTGTTAATGCAGGACTCGTTAATGCAGGATTCATTAATGCAGGATTCGTTAATGCAGGACTCGTTAATGCAGGACTCGTTAATGCAGGACTCGTTAATGCAGGACTCGTTAATGCAGGACTCGTTAATGCAGGACTCGTTAATGCAGGATTTGTTAATGCAGGATTTGTTAATGCAGGATTCGTTAATGCAGGATTCGTTAATGCAGGACTCGTTAATGCAGGACTCGTTAATGCAGGACTCGTTAATGCAGGATTCGTTAATGCAGGATTCGTTAATGCAGGACTCGTTAATGCAGGACTCGTTAATGCAGGACTCGTTAATGCAGGACTCGTTAATGCAGGACTCGTTAATGCAGGATTCGTTAATGCAGGATTTGTTAATGCAGGACTCGTTAATGCAGGATTCGTTAATGCAGGATTCGTTAATGCAGGACTCGTTAATGCAGGACTCGTTAATGCAGGACTCGTTAATGCAGGACTCGTTAATGCAGGACTCGTTAATGCAGGATTTGTTAATGCAGGATTTGTTAATGCAGGATTCGTTAATGCAGGATTCGTTAATGCAGGACTCGTTAATGCAGGACTCGTTAATGCAGGACTCGTTAATGCAGGATTCGTTAATGCAGGATTCGTTAATGCAGGACTCGTTAATGCAGGACTCGTTAATGCAGGACTCGTTAATGCAGGACTCGTTAATGCAGGACTCGTTAATGCAGGATTTGTTAATGCAGGATTTGTTAATGCAGGATTCGTTAATGCAGGATTCGTTAATGCAGGACTCGTTAATGCAGGACTCGTTAATGCAGGATTCGTTAATGCAGGACTCGTTAATGCAGGATTTGTTAATGCAGGACTCGTTAATGCAGGACTCGTTAATGCAGGACTCGTTAATGCAGGACTCGTTAATGCAGGACTCGTTAATGCAGGACTCGTTAATGCAGGATTTGTTAATGCAGGACTCGTTAACGCAGGATTCGTTAATGCAGGACTCGTTAATGCAGGACTCGTTAATGCAGGATTCGTTAATGCAGGACTCGTTAATGCAGGATTCGTTAATGCAGGATTTGTTAATGCAGGACTCGTTAATGCAGGACTCGTTAATGCAGGACTCGTTAATGCAGGACTCGTTAATGCAGGATTCGTTAATGCAGGATTTGTTAATGCAGGATTCGTTAATGCAGGACTCGTTAATGCAGGATTCGTTAATGCAGGACTCGTTAATGCAGGACTCGTTAATGCAGGATTTGTTAATGCAGGACTCGTTAATGCAGAACTCGTTAATGCAGGATTCGTTAATGCAGGATTTGTTAATGCAGGATTCGTTAATGCAGGACTCGTTAATGCAGGACTCGTTAATGCAGGACTCGTTAATGCAGGATTCGTTAATGCAGGACTCGTTAATGCAGGATTCGTTAATGCAGGATTTGTTAATGCAGGACTCGTTAATGCAGGACTCGTTAATGCAGGACTCGTTAATGCAGGATTCGTTAATGCAGGATTTGTTAATGCAGGATTCGTTAATGCAGGACTCGTTAATGCAGGATTCGTTAATGCAGAACTCGTTAATGCAGGATTCGTTAATGCAGGATTTGTTAATGCAGGATTCGTTAATGCATTACTCGTTAATGCAGGACTCGTTAATGCAGGATTCGTTAATGCAGGATTCGTTAATGCAGGACTCGTTAATGCAGGATTCGTTAATGCAGGATTCGTTAATGCAGGACTCGTTAATGCAGGACTCGTTAATGCAGGACTCGTTAATGCAGGACTCGTTAATGCAGGATTTGTTAATGCAGGATTCGTTAATGCAGGATTCGTTAATGCAGGACTCGTTAATGCAGGATTCGTTAATGCAGGACTCGTTAATGCAGGATTTGTTAATGCAGGACTCGTTAATGCAGGACTCGTTAATGCAGGACTCGTTAATGCAGGACTTGTTAATGCAGGACTCGTTAATGCAGGATTTGTTAATGCAGGACTCGTTAATGCAGGATTCGTTAATGCAGGACTCGTTAATGCAGGACTCGTTAATGCAGGATTCGTTAATGCAGGACTCGTTAATGCAGGATTCGTTAATGCAGGATTTGTTAATGCAGGACTCGTTAATGCAGGACTCGTTAATGCAGGACTCGTTAATGCAGGACTCGTTAATGCAGGATTCGTTAATGCAGGATTTGTTAATGCAGGATTCGTTAATGCAGGACTCGTTAATGCAGGATTCGTTAATGCAGGACTCGTTAATGCAGGACTCGTTAATGCAGGATTTGTTAATGCAGGACTCGTTAATGCAGAACTCGTTAATGCAGGATTCGTTAATGCAGGATTTGTTAATGCAGGACTCGTTAATGCAGGACTCGTTAATGCAGGACTCGTTAATGCAGGACTCGTTAATGCAGGACTCGTTAATGCAGGATTTGTTAATGCAGGACTCGTTAATGCAGGATTCGTTAATGCAGGACTCGTTAATGCAGGACTCGTTAATGCAGGATTCGTTAATGCAGGACTCGTTAATGCAGGATTCGTTAATGCAGGATTCGTTAATGCAGGACTCGTTAATGCAGGACTCGTTAATGCAGGACTCGTTAATGCAGGACTCGTTAATGCAGGATTCGTTAATGCAGGATTTGTTAATGCAGGATTCGTTAATGCAGGACTCGTTAATGCAGGATTCGTTAATGCAGGACTCGTTAATGCAGGACTCGTTAATGCAGGATTTGTTAATGCAGGACTCGTTAATGCAGAACTCGTTAATGCAGGATTCGTTAATGCAGGATTTGTTAATGCAGGATTCGTTAATGCAGGACTCGTTAATGCAGGACTCGTTAATGCAGGACTCGTTAATGCAGGACTCGTTAATGCAGGATTCGTTAATGCAGGACTCGTTAATGCAGGATTCGTTAATGCAGGATTTGTTAATGCAGGACTCGTTAATGCAGGACTCGTTAATGCAGGACTCGTTAATGCAGGATTCGTTAATGCAGGATTTGTTAATGCAGGATTCGTTAATGCAGGACTCGTTAATGCAGGATTCGTTAATGCAGGATTCGTTAATGCAGAACTCGTTAATGCAGGATTCGTTAATGCAGGATTCGTTAATGCAGGATTTGTTAATGCAGGATTCGTTAATGCATTACTCGTTAATGCAGGATTCGTTAATGCAGGATTCGTTAATGCAGGACTCGTTAATGCAGGATTCGTTAATGCAGGATTCGTTAATGCAGGACTCGTTAATGCAGGACTCGTTAATGCAGGACTCGTTAATGCAGGACTCGTTAATGCAGGATTTGTTAATGCAGGATTCGTTAATGCAGGATTCGTTAATGCAGGACTCGTTAATGCAGGATTCGTTAATGCAGGACTCGTTAATGCAGGATTTGTTAATGCAGGACTCGTTAATGCAGGACTCGTTAATGCAGGACTCGTTAATGCAGGACTTGTTAATGCAGGACTCGTTAATGCAGGATTTGTTAATGCAATACTCGTTAATGCAGGATTCGTTAATGCAGGACTCGTTAATGCAGGACTCGTTAATGCAGGATTCGTTAATGCAGGACTCGTTAATGCAGGATTCGTTAATGCAGGATTTGTTAATGCAGGACTCGTTAATGCAGGACTCGTTAATGCAGGACTCGTTAATGCAGGACTCGTTAATGCAGGATTCGTTAATGCAGGATTTGTTAATGCAGGATTCGTTAATGCAGGACTCGTTAATGCAGGATTCGTTAATGCAGGACTCGTTAATGCAGGACTCGTTAATGCAGGATTTGTTAATGCAGGACTCGTTAATGCAGAACTCGTTAATGCAGGATTCGTTAATGCAGGATTTGTTAATGCAGGATTCGTTAATGCATTACTCGTTAATGCAGGACTCGTTAATGCAGGATTCGTTAATGCAGGATTCGTTAATGCAGGACTCGTTAATGCAGGACTCGTTAATGCAGGATTCGTTAATGCAGGATTTGTTAATGCAGGATTCGTTAATGCAGGACTCGTTAATGCAGGACTCGTTAATGCAGGACTCGTTAATGCAGGATTCGTTAATGCAGGATTCGTTAATGCAGGATTCGTTAATGCAGGATTCGTTAATGCAGGACTCGTTAATGCAGGATTCGTTAATGCAGGACTCGTTAATGCAGGATTCGTTAATGCAGGACTCATTAATGCAGGACGCGTTAATGCAGGACGCGTTAATGCAGGACTCGTTAATGCAGGACTCGTTAATGCAGGACTCGTTAATGCAGGACTCGTTAATGCAGGACTCGTTAATGCAGGACTCGTTAATGCAGGATTCGTTAATGCAGGATTCGTTAATGCAGGATTCGTTAATGCAGGACTCGTTAATGCAGGATTCGTTAATGCAGGACTCGTTAATGCAGGATTCGTTAATGCAGGATTCGTTAATGCAGGACTCGTTAATGCAGGACTCGTTAATGCAGGACTCGTTAATGCAGGACTCGTTAATGCAGGACTCGTTAATGCAGGACTCGTTAATGCAGGACTCGTTAATGCAGGATTCGTTAATGCAGGACTCGTTAATGCAGGATTCGTTAATGCAGGATTTTTAGATAAAACACAGAAAAAGACCTTCCTGCAGATCTAAATAGCTTGTTATTGTATATTCTGCTCCAAATCATGGAAAATAAGTGATTTCGTGCCTTGGTTGCACTTTTCCACTGGGATGAATATATATTGTATCTGTTCATTGGGTCACCAGACAGCGGTCTGACTGATGCTACTTTTCTCCTCTTTTTAGTTTTTTCCAGTAGAAAGTTAAAATGCAAGATTAACTTTTAAAATAAACATTAGGAAATGTAGTTGGCTACATTCTTTCAACGATAAACATTGTAAATATGATGGCCATTCTCAGAGCACATGGTTATGTCTACTGCTCTATCACTCAGTACACTTGTTATGGTTCCGTCAGTCATTCACATTGTTCAGAGGTAAACAACCTGGCAGATGAAAATGCACACGATACACTTACGTTGTCCTATTCAATGATCAATGAAATGGGTTAATATATAGCCTAACGCATGGCTACTGCCTGCCTTTACCACAGACACATTCAGATGAACGTAAGGAGAACTCACTGTTCACCGTATAGTGGTTCACTTTAGAGAGGAGCAAAGCTTCTCTCCTGACACTTGTCACAACATTTATACAATCAAAATAAACTATCTACATGTCATTTTGTTTTTCTAATGATCTGTTGCTTGGTAAACATGCCTGGGGAGAGAATAAATAATATCAAAAGAAGCATGGGCTTGGATCACGACCAATGCCGCCGCGTTCATGTGCTAGTCAGAACTAGGAAACTCTGAAATGTTTGACTTGGCTAACTGGTTGAAGTTTCCTAGTTCCCGACTAGCACTTGAACCCGGCAATAACGACAGACGTCATCAGCAATGGAATAATAAGGACAGGTAAAGTAGCCCGACTTAACAAACGCCAAGTAGGCAGACTAAAACGACCCCGTGGACTCAGCCAAGTAGGCAGACTTAAAAGACCCCATGGAATCAGCCAAGTAGGCAGACTAAAACGACCCCGTGGACTCAGCCAAGTAGGCAGACTTAAAAGACCCCATGGAATCAGCCAAGTAGGCAGACTAAAACGACCCTATGGCCTCAGCCAAGTGGGCAGACTAAAACGTCCCTATGGCCTCAGCCAAGTAGGCAGACTAAAACGACCCTATGGCCTCAGCCAAGTGGGCAGACTAAAACGTCCCTATAGCCTCAGCCAAGTAGGCAGACTAAAACGACCCTATGGCCTCAGTAAAGCAGAGCCTAAAACGACCCCATGGCCTCAGCCAAGTAGACAGGAAATGACTAAATTGAATAACAATGACTAGTTAGGGGATTTTGATTCAATACAAGATGTTTGGAGAAGGGGAGACTTGTGCCCTGAGACGAGTGACTGTGTAAAACATTCACTAAACTCTAAACCTCAACTAAACATTGTAATGAATAATGTAGAAATTGAGCAAGTTGAGGTGACTAAACTGCATGGAGTAACCCTGGATTGTAAACTGTCATGGTCAAAACATATTGATACAACAGTAGCTAAGATGGGGAGAAGTCTGTCCATAATAAAGCGCTGCTTTGCCTTCTTAACAACACTATCAACAAGGCAGGTCCTACAGGCCCTAGTTTCTACCTTCTTTACAACACTATCAACAAGGCAGGTACTACAGGCCCTAGTTTCTACCTTCTTAACAACACTATCAACAAGGCAGGTCCTACAGGCCCTAGTTTCTACCTTCTTAACAGCACTATCAACAAGGCAGGTCCTACAGGCCCTAGTTTCTACCTTCTTAACAACACTATCAACAAGGCAGATCCTACAGGCCCTAGTTTCTACCTTCTTAACAACACTATCAACAAGGCAGGTCCTACAGGCCCTAGTTTCTACCTTCTTAACAACACTATCAACAAGGCAGGTCCTACAGGCCCTAGTTTCTACCTTCTTAACAACACTATCAACAAGGCAGGTCCTACAGGCCCTAGTTTCTACCTTCTTAACAACACTATCAACAAGGCAGGTCCTACAGGCCCTAGTTTCTACCTTCTTAACAGCACAATCAACAAGGCAGGTCCTATAGGACCTAGTTTCTACCTTCTTAACAACACTATCAACAAGACAGGTCCTACAGGCCCTAGTTTCTACCTTCTCAACAGCACTATCAACTAGGCAGGTTCTACAGGCCCTAGTTTCTACCTTCTTAACAGCACTATCAACAAGGCAGGTCCTACAGGCCCTAGTTTCTACCTTCTTAACAACACTATCAACAAGGCAGGTCCTACAGGCCCTAGTTTCTACCTTCTTAACAGCACTATCAATAAGGCAGGTCCTACAGGATCTAGTTTCTACCTTCTAAACAACACTATCAACAAGGCAGGTCCTACAGGCCCTAGTTTTGTCACACCTGGACAACTGTTCAGTCGTGTGGTCAGGTGCCACAAAATAATTACTTATTGTATTGTAATGATTTTCAAATTGTATAAACTGCCTTAATTTTGCTAGACCCCAGGAAGGTAGCTGCTGCCTTGGCAGGAACTAATGGGGATCCATAATAAACCCCAGGAAGAGTAGCTGCTGCCTTGGCAGGAACTAATGGGGATCCATAATAAACCCCAGGAAGTGTAGCTGCTGCCTTGGCAGGAACTAATGGGGATCCATAATAAACCCCAGGAAGAGTAGCTGCTACCTTGGCAGGAACTAATGGGGATCCATAATAAACCCCAGGAAGAGTAGCTGCTGCCTTGACAGGAACTAATGGGGATCCATAATAAACCCCAGGAAGAGTAGCTGCTACCTTGGCAGGAACTAATGGAGATCCATAATAAACCCCAGGAAGAGTAGCTGCTGCCTTGGCAGGAACTAATGGGGATCCATAATAAACCCCAGGAAGAGTAGCTGCTGCCTTGGCAGGAACTAATAGGGATACATAATAAACCCCAGGAAGAGTAGCTGCTGCCTTGGCAGGAACTAATGGGGATCTATAATAAACCCCAGGAAGAGTAGCTGCTGCCTTGGCAGGAACTAATGGGGATCCATAATAAACCCCAGGAAGGGTAGCTGCTGCCTTGGCAGGAAATTGATTAATAATTACAGAGTAGACTCAAGTTTATGACTATGTTTGTCTGTTGGACTGAACGGTAGGTTGTACTGAGTAGACTGTCAGTGTTGGACTGAGTAGACTGTCAGCGTTGGACTGAGTAGACTGTCAGCGTTGTATTGAGTAGACTGTCAGCGTTGGACTGAGTAGACTGTCAGCGTTGGACTGAGTAGACTGTCAGCGTTGGACTGAGTAGACTGTCAGCGTTGGACTGAGTAGACTGTCAGCGTTGGACTGAGTAGACTGTCAGCGTTGTACTGAGTAGACTGTCAGTGTTGGACTGAACAGTAGGTTGTATTGAGTAGACTGTCAGTGTTGGACTGAGTAGACTGTCAGCGTTGGACTGAGTAGACTGTCAGCGTTGGACTGAGTAGACTGTCAGCGTTGTACTGAGTAGACTGTCAGTGTTGGACTGAACAGTAGGTTGTATTGAGTAGACTGTCAGTGTTGGAATGAACGGTAGGTTGTACTGAGTAGACTGTCAGCGTTGGACTGAATGGTAGGTTGTACTGAGTAGACTGTCAGCGTTGGACTGAGTAGACTGTCAGCGTTGGACTGAATGGTAGGTTGTATTGAGTAGACTGTCAGCGTTGGACTGAGTAGACTGTCAGCGTTGGACTGAATGGTAGGTTGTATTGAGTAGACTGTCAGCGTTGTATTGAGTAGACTGTCAGTGTTGTACTGAACAGTAGGTTGTATTGAGTAGACTGTCAGCTTTGGACTGAGTAGACTGTCAGCGTTGTATTGAGTAGACTGTCAGCGTTGTATTGAGTAGACTGTCAGCGTTGTATTGAGTAGACTGTCAGCGTTGGACTGAACAGTAGGTTGTATTGAGTAGACTGTCAGCGTTGGACTGAGTAGACTGTCAGCGTTGGACTGAGTAGACTGTCAGCGTTGTATTGAGTAGACTGTCAGCGTTGGACTGAGTAGACTGTCAGCGTTGGACTGAGTAGACTGTCAGCGTTGGACTGAGTAGACTGTCAGCGTTGGACTGAACAGTAGGTTGTATTGAGTAGACTGTCAGCGTTGGACTGAGTAGACTGTCAGCGTTGTACTGAGTAGACTGTCAGCGTTGGACTGAACAGTAGGTTGTACTGAGTAGACTGTCAGCGTTGTATTGAGTAGACTGTCAGCGTTGGACTGAATGGTAGGTTGGACTGAGTAGACTGTCAGCGTTGTATTGAGTAGACTGTCAGCGTTGGACTGAGTAGACTGTCAGCGTTGTACTGAGTAGACTGTCAGTGTTGGACTGAACAGTAGGTTGTATTGAGTAGACTGTCAGTGTTGGAATGAACGGTAGGTTGTACTGAGTAGACTGTCAGCGTTGGACTGAATGGTAGGTTGTACTGAGTAGACTGTCAGCGTTGGACTGAGTAGACTGTCAGCGTTGGACTGAATGGTAGGTTGTATTGAGTAGACTGTCAGCGTTGGACTGAGTAGACTGTCAGCGTTGGACTGAATGGTAGGTTGTATTGAGTAGACTGTCAGCGTTGTATTGAGTAGACTGTCAGTGTTGTACTGAACAGTAGGTTGTATTGAGTAGACTGTCAGCTTTGGACTGAGTAGACTGTCAGCGTTGTATTGAGTAGACTGTCAGCGTTGTATTGAGTAGACTGTCAGTGTTGTATTGAGTAGACTGTCAGCGTTGGACTGAACAGTAGGTTGTATTGAGTAGACTGTCAGCGTTGGACTGAGTAGACTGTCAGCGTTGGACTGAGTAGACTGTCAGCGTTGTATTGAGTAGACTGTCAGCGTTGGACTGAGTAGACTGTCAGCGTTGGACTGAGTAGACTGTCAGCGTTGGACTGAGTAGACTGTCAGCGTTGGACTGAACAGTAGGTTGTATTGAGTAGACTGTCAGCGTTGGACTGAGTAGACTGTCAGCGTTGTACTGAGTAGACTGTCAGCGTTGGACTGAACAGTAGGTTGTACTGAGTAGACTGTCAGCGTTGTATTGAGTAGACTGTCAGCGTTGGACTGAATGGTAGGTTGTATTGAGTAGACTGTCAGCGTTGGACTGAGTAGACTGTCAGTGTTGGACTGAGTAGACTGTCAGTGTTGGACTGAGTAGACTGTCAGCATTGTATTGAGTAGACTGTCAGCGTTGTATTGAGTAGACTGTCAGCGTTGTATTGAGGAGACTGTCAGCGTTGGACTGAGTAGACTATCAGTGTTGGACTGAGTAGACTGTCAGCGTTGGACTGAGTAGACTGTCAGCGTTGGACTGAACAGTAGGTTGTATTGAGTAGACTGTCAGCGTTGGACTGAGTAGACTGTCAGCGTTGTATTGAGTAGACTGTCAGCGTTGTATTGAGGAGACTGTCAGCGTTGGACTGAGTAGACTGTCAGTGTTGGACTGAGTAGACTGTCAGCGTTGTATTGAGTAGACTGTCAGCGTTGTATTGAGTAGACTGTCAGCGTTGTACTGAGTAGACTGTCAGCGTTGGACTGAACAGCAGGTTGTACTGAGTAGACTGTCAGCGTTGTACTGAGTAGACTGTCAGTGTAGAACTGAGTAGACTGTCAGCGTTGTATTGAGTAGATTGTCAGCGTTGGACTGAACAGTAGGTTGTACTGAGTAGACTGTCAGCGTTGGACTGAGTAGACTGTCAGCGTTGGACTGAGTAGACTGTCAGCGTTGTACTGAGTAGACTGTCAGTGTAGAACTGAGTAGACTGTCAGCGTTGTATTGATTAGACTGTCAGCGTTGTACTGAACAGTAGGTTGTACTGAGTAGACTGTCAGCGTTGGACTGAGTAGACTGTCAGCGTTGTACTGAGTAGACTGTCAGTGTAGAACTGAGTAGACTGTCAGCGTTGTATTGAGTAGACTGTCAGCGTTGGACTGAACAGTAGGTTGTACTGAGTAGACTGTCAGCGTTGGACTGAGTAGACTGTCAGTGTAGAACTGAGTAGACTGTCAGTGTAGAACTGAGTAGACTGTCAGCGTTGTACTGCGTAGACTGTCAGCGTTGTATTGAGTAGACTGTCAGCGTTGTACTGAACAGTAGGTTGTACTGAGTAGACTGTCAGCGTTGGACTGAGTAGACTGTCAGCGTTGGACTGAGTAGACTGTCAGCGTTGTATTGAGTAGACTGTCAGCGTTGTATTGAGGAGACTGTCAGCGTTGGACTGAGTAGACTGTCAGTGTTGGACTGAGTAGACTGTCAGCGTTGTATTGAGTAGACTGTCAGCGTTGTACTGAGTAGACTGTCAGCGTTGGACTGTGTAGACTGTCAGCGTTGGACTGAGTAGACTGTCAGCGTTGTACTGAGTAGACTGTCAGCGTTGTACTGCTTAGACTGTCAGCGTTGTATTGAGTAGACTGTCAGCGTTGTACTGAGTAGACTGTCAGCGTTGGACTGAACAGTAGGTTGTACTGAGTAGACTGTCAGCGTTGTACTGAGTAGACTGTCAGTGTAGAACTGAGTAGACTGTCAGCGTTGGACTGAGTAGACTGTCAGCGTTGGACTGAACAGTAGGTTGTATTGAGTAGACTGTCAGCGTTGGACTGAGTAGACTGTCAGCGTTGTTTTGAGTAGACTGTCAGCGTTGTATTGAGGAGACTGTCAGCGTTGGACTGAGTAGACTGTCAGTGTTGGACTGAGTAGACTGTCAGCGTTGTATTGAGTAGACTGTCAGCGTTGTATTGAGTAGACTGTCAGCGTTGTATTGAGTAGACTGTCAGCGTTGTACTGAACAGTAGGTTGTACTGAGTAGACTGTCAGCGTTGGACTGAGTAGACTGTCAGCGTTGTACTGAGTAGACTGTCAGTGTAGAACTGAGTAGACTGTCAGCGTTGTATTGAGGAGACTGTCAGCGTTGGACTGAGTAGACTATCAGTGTTGGACTGAGTAGACTGTCAGCGTTGGACTGAGTAGACTGTCAGCGTTGGACTGAACAGTAGGTTGTATTGAGTAGACTGTCAGCGTTGGACTGAGTAGACTGTCAGCGTTGTATTGAGTAGACTGTCAGCGTTGTATTGAGGAGACTGTCAGCGTTGGACTGAGTAGACTGTCAGTGTTGGACTGAGTAGACTGTCAGCGTTGTATTGAGTAGACTGTCAGCGTTGTACTGAGTAGACTGTCAGCGTTGGACTGAGTAGACTGTCAGCGTTGTACTGAGTAGACTGTCAGTGTTGGACTGAGTAGACTGTCAGCGTTGTATTGAGGAGACTGTCAGCGTTGTATTGAGTAGACTGTCAGCGTTGTATTGAGGAGACTGTCAGCGTTGGACTGAGTAGACTATCAGTGTTGGACTGAGTAGACTGTCAGCGTTGGACTGAGTAGACTGTCAGCGTTGGACTGAACAGTAGGTTGTATTGAGTAGACTGTCAGTGTTGGACTGAGTAGACTGTCAGCGTTGTATTGAGTAGACTGTCAGCGTTGTATTGAGTAGACTGTCAGCGTTGTATTGAGGAGACTGTCAGCGTTGGACTGAGTAGACTGTCAGTGTTGGACTGAGTAGACTGTCAGCGTTGTATTGAGTAGACTGTCAGCGTTGTACTGAGTAGACTGTCAGCGTTGGACTGAGTAGACTGTCAGCGTTGGACTGAGTAGACTGTCAGCGTTGTACTGAGTAGACTGTCAGCGTTGTACTGCTTAGACTGTCAGCGTTGTATTGAGTAGACTCAGCGTTGTACTGAGTAGACTGTCAGCGTTGGACTGAACAGTAGGTTGTACTGAGTAGACTGTCAGCGTTGTACTGAGTAGACTGTCAGTGTAGAACTGAGTAGACTGTCAGCGTTGTATTGAGTAGATTGTCAGCGTTGGACTGAACAGTAGGTTGTACTGAGTAGACTGTCAGCGTTGGACTGAGTAGACTGTCAGCGTTGGACTGAGTAGACTGTCAGCGTTGTATTGAGGAGACTGTCAGCGTTGGACTGAGTAGACTATCAGTGTTGGACTGAGTAGACTGTCAGCGTTGGACTGAGTAGACTGTCAGCGTTGGACTGAACAGTAGGTTGTATTGAGTAGACTGTCAGCGTTGGACTGAGTAGACTGTCAGCGTTGTTTTGAGTAGACTGTCAGCGTTGTATTGAGGAGACTGTCAGCATTGGACTGAGTAGACTGTCAGTGTTGGACTGAGTAGACTGTCAGCGTTGTATTGAGTAGACTGTCAGCGTTGTATTGAGTAGACTGTCAGCGTTGTATTGAGTAGACTGTCAGCGTTGTACTGAGTAGACTGTCAGCGTTGGACTGAACAGCAGGTTGTACTGAGTAGACTGTCAGCGTTGTACTGAGTAGACTGTCAGTGTAGAACTGAGTAGACTGTCAGCGTTGTATTGAGTAGATTGTCAGCGTTGGACTGAACAGTAGGTTGTACTGAGTAGACTGTCAGCGTTGGACTGAGTAGACTGTCAGCGTTGGACTGAGTAGACTGTCAGCGTTGGACTGAGTAGACTGTCAGTGTAGAACTGAGTAGACTGTCAGCGTTGTATTGAGTAGACTGTCAGCGTTGTACTGAACAGTAGGTTGTACTGAGTAGACTGTCAGCGTTGGACTGAGTAGACTGTCAGCGTTGTACTGAGTAGACTGTCAGTGTAGAACTGAGTAGACTGTCAGCGTTGTATTGAGGAGACTGTCAGCGTTGGACTGAGTAGACTATCAGTGTTGGACTGAGTAGACTGTCAGCGTTGTACTGAGTAGACTGTCAGTGTAGAACTGAGTAGACTGTCAGCGTTGTATTGAGTAGACTGTCAGCGTTGTACTGAACAGTAGGTTGTACTGAGTAGACTGTCAGCGTTGGACTGAGTAGACTGTCAGCGTTGTACTGAGTAGACTGTCAGTGTAGAACTGAGTAGACTGTCAGCGTTGTATTGAGTAGACTGTCAGCGTTGGACTGAACAGTAGGTTGTACTGAGTAGACTGTCAGCGTTGGACTGAGTAGACTGTCAGCGTTGTACTGAGTAGACTGTCAGTGTAGAACTGAGTAGACTGTCAGCGTTGTACTGCGTAGACTGTCAGCGTTGTATTGAGTAGACTGTCAGCGTTGTACTGAACAGTAGGTTGTACTGAGTAGACTGTCAGCGTTGGACTGAGTAGACTGTCAGCGTTGTATTGAGTAGACTGTCAGCGTTGTATTGAGGAGACTGTCAGCGTTGGACTGAGTAGACTGTCAGTGTTGGACTGAGTAGACTGTCAGCGTTGTATTGAGTAGACTGTCAGCGTTGTACTGAGTAGACTGTCAGCGTTGGACTGAGTAGACTGTCAGCGTTGTACTGAGTAGACTGTCAGCGTTGTACTGCGTAGACTGTCAGCGTTGTATTGAGTAGACTGTCAGCGTTGTACTGAGTAGACTGTCAGCGTTGGACTGAACAGTAGGTTGTACTGAGTAGACTGTCAGCGTTGTACTGAGTAGACTGTCAGTGTAGAACTGAGTAGACAGTCAGCGTTGTATTGAGTAGACTGTCAGCGTTGTATTGAGTAGATTGTCAGCGTTGGACTGAACAGTAGGTTGTACTGAGTAGACTGTCAGCGTTGGACTGAGTAGACTGTCAGCGTTGGACTGAGTAGACTGTCAGCGTTGTACTGAGTAGACTGTCAGTGTAGAAGTGAGTAGACTGTCAGCGTTGTATTGAGTAGACTGTCAGCGTTGTACTGAACAGTAGGTTGTACTGAGTAGACTGTCAGCGTTGGACTGAGTAGACTGTCAGTGTAGAAGTGAGTAGACTGTCAGCGTTGTATTGAGTAGACTGTCAGCGTTGTACTGAACAGTAGGTTGTACTGAGTAGACTGTCAGCGTTGGACTGAGTAGACTGTCAGCGTTGTACTGAGTAGACTGTCAGTGTAGAACTGAGTAGACTGTCAGCGTTGTATTGAGTAGACTGTCAGCGTTGTATTGAGTAGACTGTCAGCGTTGTACTGAGTAGACTGTCAGCGTTGGACTGAACAGTAGGTTGTACTGAGTAGACTGTCAGCGTTGTACTGAGTAGACTGTCAGTGTAGAACTGAGTAGACTGTCAGCGTTGTATTGAGTAGATTGTCAGCGTTGGACTGAACAGTAGGTTGTACTGAGTAGACTGTCAGCGTTGGACTGAGTAGACTGTCAGCGTTGGACTGAGTAGACTGTCAGCGTTGTACTGAGTAGACTGTCAGTGTAGAACTGAGTAGACTGTCAGCGTTGTATTGAGTAGACTGTCAGCGTTGTACTGAACAGTAGGTTGTACTGAGTAGACTGTCAGCGTTGGACTGAGTAGACTGTCAGCGTTGTACTGAGTAGACTGTCAGTGTAGAACTGAGTAGACTGTCAGCGTTGTATTGAGTAGACTGTCAGCGTTGGACTGAACAGTAGGTTGTACTGAGTAGACTGTCAGCATTGGACTGAGTAGACTGTCAGCGTTGTACTGAGTAGACTGTCAGTGTAGAACTGAGTAGACTGTCAGCGTTGTACTGCGTAGACTGTCAGCATTGTATTGAGTAGACTGTCAGCGTTGTACTGAACAGTAGGTTGTACTGAGTAGACTGTCAGCGTTGGACTGAGTAGACTGTCAGCGTTGTACTGAGTAGACTGTCAGCGTTGTACTGAGTAGACTGTCAGCGTTGTACTGCGTAGACTGTCAGCGTTGTATTGAGTAGACTGTCAGCGTTGTACTGAACAGTAGGTTGTACTGAGTAGACTGTCAGCGTTGGACTGAGTAGACTGTCAGCGTTGTATTGAGTAGACTGTCAGCGTTGTATTGAGGAGACTGTCAGCGTTGGACTGAGTAGACTGTCAGTGTTGGACTGAGTAGACTGTCAGCGTTGTATTGAGTAGACTGTCAGCGTTGTACAGAGTAGACTGTCAGCGTTGGACTGAGTAGACTGTCAGCGTTGTACTGAGTAGACTTTCAGCGTTGTACTGCGTAGACTGTCAGCGTTGTATTGAGTAGACTGTCAGCGTTGTACTGAGTAGACTGTCAGCGTTGGACTGAACAGTAGGTTGTACTGAGTAGACTGTCAGCGTTGTACTGAGTAGACTGTCAGTGTAGAACTGAGTAGACTGTCAGCGTTGTATTGAGTAGATTGTCAGCGTTGGACTGAACAGTAGGTTGTACTGAGTAGACTGTCAGCGTTGGACTGAGTAGACTGTCAGCGTTGGACTGAGTAGACTGTCAGCGTTGTACTGAGTAGACTGTCAGTGTAGAACTGAGTAGACTGTCAGCGTTGTATTGAGTAGACTGTCAGCGTTGTACTGAACAGTAGGTTGTACTGAGTAGACTGTCAGCGTTGGACTGAGTAGACTGTCAGCGTTGTACTGAGTAGACTGTCAGTGTAGAACTGAGTAGACTGTCAGCGTTGTATTGAGTAGACTGTCAGCGTTGGACTGAACAGTAGGTTCTACTGAGTAGACTGTCAGCGTTGGACTGAGTAGACTGTCAGCGTTGTACTGAGTAGACTGTCAGTGTAGAACTGAGTAGACTGTCAGCGTTGTACTGCGTAGACTGTCAGCGTTGTATTGAGTAGACTGTCAGCGTTGTACTGAACAGTAGGTTGTACTGAGTAGACTGTCAGCGTTGGACTGAGTAGACTGTCAGCGTTGTACTGAGTAGACTGTCAGCGTTGTATTGAGTAGACTGTCAGCGTTGTACTGCGTAGACTGTCAGCTTTGTATTGAGTAGACTGTCAGCGTTGGACTGAACAGTAGGTTGTACTGAGTAGACTGTCAGCGTTGGACTGAGTAGACTGTCAGCTCTCACTGTGTCCTCTCTATTAAAGGGCAGAGCAGTGCCACGCACCAGTGCCATGGCTGGCATCACTATCCGAAGATTTGAGGAAGATGACAAGGAGACCGTGAAGGAGATCTTCACCATGGGGATGAGCGAGCACGTCCCTTCCTCCTTCATGCACCTCCTCAAACAGCCCCTGACCCAGATGATCCTGATGGTCACGTTCTGCTCCCTGCTGGCCAGCTCCAAGTCCGTCCTGCTGCCTGTAGTAGGGGTCACTCTCCTCCTGGCCGGGGCCAAGCAGCTGGTGGGCTACCTCTTCAACAGCTACATCGACACCTCCCTGAGGAAGGACCTCGACCACATCCAGGAGACCTACCTGGAGAACAAGGACTCGTGTTTCTGGGTGGCTGAAAGCGACGGCCGGGTGGTGGCAACGGTGGCCTGCCTGCCCGCGGAGAGGGAACCAGGCTGCATGGAGCTGAAGAGGTTGTCTGTACGTCGTACACACCGGAGGATGGGCATCGCCAAGGCCCTCAGCAGGACAGTGGCAGACTTCAGTAGGGAGAGGGGCTTCCCTGCGGTCGTCCTCTACACGTCTGTAGTGCAGACTGATGCACAGAGGCTGTATGAGAACGTGGGCTACACACGGGTCAGAGAGTTCGTCATCCCTGAGCCCATCGCCAAAATCACCAACTTTACTCTGATAGAGTTTAAACTGGACTTACTGCAGGGGGGGAAATAGGAGGACTGGACTTACTGCAGGGGAGGAAATAGGAGGACTGGGCTTACTGCAGGTGGGAAATAGGAGGACTGGACTTACTGCAGGGGGGAAATAGGAGGACTGGACTGGAGGGTGGGAAATAGGAGGACTGAACTTACTGCAGGGGGGGAAATAGGAGGACTGGACTTACTGCAGGGAGGGAAATAGGAGGACTGGACTTACTGCAGGGGGGAAAGGAATGTTATAATATCTGTACATTATAGGAACACCTGTATTTACAAAAGTACAATGATTAATGTTTTACTTTAGCTTGAGATTAAGAATCGGTGGTAGAGACATTTAGAAGTGCATGAAGAGGTACAAAAGATGCCTGTTTTTGTTGAAACTCTCATTTCAGTTCCTGTTGATACTATGTCCAGTCTTACTTCTGCTAGCACATGATAGCAATAAGGGGAAGAAGGATTGGGAGACTAACTGCCAATAACACAAAAAGCTCAACAGAGACAGAGACATCTTTGTAATCAAGTTAAAGGACATCATCCTGGGCGGGGTGAACCTCAGTAGGGGATGAAAAGGGAAGACGCCATCTTGAAAACTGAGTGTGTTACTCCGGAGTTGCAATCCTTATTAAACAAACTAACCTCTGATCAAAGAAGTTTTCTGTGGTCTCGTGTATGAACTGCGGGCAGAAATCCCTTACAGGGGGAAAGAGGGTGAGGACTGGACTTACTGCAGAGGGGGAAATAGGAGGACTGGACTTACTGCAGGGGGGAAATAGGAGGACTGGACTGGACTTACTGCAGGGAGGGAAATAGGAGGACTGGACTGGACTTACTGCAGGGAGGGAAATAGGAGGACAGGACTTACTGCAGGGAGGGAAATAGGAGGACTGGACTTACTGCAGGGGGGAAATAGGAGGACTTACTGCAGGGGGGAAATAGGAGGACTGGACTGGACTTACTGCAGGGAGGGAAATAGGAGGACTGGACTGGACTTACTGCAGGGAGGGAAATAGGAGGACAGAACTTACTACAGAGGGGAAAGGAATGTTATAATACCTGTACATTATAGGAACACCTGTATTTACAAAAGTACAATGATTAATGTTTTACTTTATCTTGAGATTAAGAATCAGTGGTAGAGACATTTAGAAGTGCATGAAGAGGTACAAAAGATGCCTGTTTTTGTTGAAACTCTCATTTCAGTTCCTGTTGATACTATGTCCAGTCTTACTTCTGCTAGCACATGATAGCAATAAGGGGAAGAAGGATTGGGAGACTAACTGCCAATAACACAAAAAGCTCAACAGAGACAGAGACATCTTTGTAATCAAGTTAAAGGACATCATCCTGGGCGGGGTGAATCTCAGTAGGGGATGAAAAGGGAAGACGCCATCTTGAAAACTGAGTGTGTTACTCCGGAGTTGCAATCCTTATTAAACAAACTAACCTCTGATCAAATAAGTTTTCTGTGGTCTCGTGTATGAACTGCGGGCAGAAATCCCTTACAGGGGGAAATAGGGTGAGGACTGGACTTACTGCAGGGAAGACTGGACTTACTGCAGAGGGGGAAATAGGAGGACTGGACTTACTGCAGGGAGGGAAATATGGTGAGGACTGGACTTACTGCAGGGGGGGAAATAGGAGGAGGTCTGGACTTACTGCAGGGGGGGAAATAGGAGGACTGGACTTACTGCAGGGAGGGAAATAGGAGGACTGGACTTACTGCAGGGAGGGAAATATGGTGAGGACTGGACTTACTGCAGGGGGGGAAATAGGAGGACTGGACTTACTGCAGGGAGGGAAATAGGAGGACTGGACTTACTGCAGGGAGGGAAATATGGTGAGGACTGGACTTACTGCAGGGGGGGAAATAGGAGGAGGTCTGGACTTACTGCAGGGGGGGAAATAGGAGGACTGGACTTACTGCAGGGAGGGAAATAGGAGGACTGGACTTACTGCAGGGGCGGAAATAGGGTAAGGACTGGACTTACTGCAGGGAGGGAAATAGGGTAAGGACTGGACTTACTGCAGGGGGGAAATAGGGTGAGGACTGGACTTACTGCAGGGAGGGAAATATGAGGACTGGACTTACTGCAGGGGGGAAATAGGAGGACTGGACTTACTGCAGGGGGGGAAATAGGGTGAGGACTGGACTTACTGCAGGGAGGGAAATAGGAGGACTGGACTTACTGCAGGGGGGAAATAGGGTGAGGACTGGACTTACTGCAGGGAGGGAAATAGGAGGACTCGACTTACTGCAGGGGGGAAATAGGAGGACTGGACTTACTGCAGGGGGGGAAATAGGAGGAGGTCTGGACTTACTGCAGGGGGGGAAATAGGAGGACTGGACTTACTGCAGGGAGGGAAATAGGAGGACTGGACTTACTGCAGGGAGGGAAATATGGTGAGGACTGGACTTACTGCAGGGGGGGAAATAGGAGGACTGGACTTACTGCAGGGAGGGAAATAGGAGGACTGGACTTACTGCAGGGAGGGAAATATGGTGAGGACTGGACTTACTGCAGGGGGGGAAATAGGAGGAGGTCTGGACTTACTGCAGGGGGGGAAATAGGAGGACTGGACTTACTGCAGGGAGGGAAATAGGAGGACTGGACTTACTGCAGGGGCGGAAATAGGGTAAGGACTGGACTTACTGCAGGGAGGGAAATAGGGTAAGGACTGGACTTACTGCAGGGGGGAAATAGGGTGAGGACTGGACTTACTGCAGGGAGGGAAATATGAGGACTGGACTTACTGCAGGGGGGAAATAGGAGGACTGGACTTACTGCAGGGGGGGAAATAGGGTGAGGACTGGACTTACTGCAGGGAGGGAAATAGGAGGACTGGACTTACTGCAGGGGGGAAATAGGGTGAGGACTGGACTTACTGCAGGGAGGGAAATAGGAGGACTCGACTTACTGCAGGGGGGAAATAGGGTAAGGACTGGACTTACTGCAGGGGGGGAAATAGGAGTACTGGACTTAC
The DNA here is from genome assembly GCF_057628025.1 of Oncorhynchus mykiss. NCBI lineage: Eukaryota > Metazoa > Chordata > Actinopteri > Salmoniformes > Salmonidae > Oncorhynchus > Oncorhynchus mykiss. The sequence continues at coordinate 90,916,917 of NC_143046.1, forward strand.
TGCAGGGAGGGAAATAGGAGAACTAGACTTACTGCAGGGGGAAATAGGGTAAGGACTGGACTTACTGCAGGGGGGAAAATAGGGTGAGGACTGGACTTACTGCAGGGAGGGAAATGGGGTGAGGACTGGACTTACTGCAGGGAGGGAAATAGAGTGAGGACTGGACTTACTGCAGAGGGGGAAATAGGAGGAGGACTGGACTTACTGCAGGGAGGGAAATAGAGTGAGGACTGGACTTACTGCAGAGGGGGGAATAGGAGGACTGGACTTACTGCAGGGAGGGAAATATGGTGAGGACTGGACTTACTGCAGGGGGGGAAATAGGAGGACTGGACTTACTGCAGGGAGGGAAATAGGAGGACTGGACTTACTGCAGGGAGGGAAATATGGTGAGGACTGGACTTACTGCAGGAAGGGAAATAGGAGGACTGGACTTACTGCAGGGGGGGAAATAGGAGGAGGACTGGACTTACTGCAGGGAGGGAAATAGGGTAAGGACTGGACTTACTGCAGAGGGGGAAATAGGGTAAGGTCTGGACTTACTGCAGGGAGGGAAATAGGAGGACTGGACTGGAGGGTGGGAAATAGGAGGACTGGACTTACTGCAGAGGGGGAAATAGGGTGAGGACTGGACTTACTGCAGGGAGGGAAACAGGAGGACTGGACTTACTGCAGGGCGGGAAGTAGGAGGAGGACTGGACTTACTGCAGGGGGGAAATAGGAGGACTGGACTTACTGCAGAGGGGGAAATAGGAGGACTGGACTTACTGCAGGGGGGAAATAGGGTAAGGACTGGACTTACTGCAAGGAGGGAAATAGGAGGACTGGACTTACTGCAGGGGGGGAAATAGGAAGAGGACTGGACTTACTGCAGGGGGGGAAATAGGAGGACTGGACTTACTGCAGGGGTGGAAATAGGAGGACTGGACTTACTGCAGGGGGGGAAATAGGAAGAGGACTGGACTTACTGCAGGGGGGGAAATAGGAGGACTGGACTTACTGCAGGGGGGGAAATAGGAGGAGGACTGGACTTACTGCAGGGGGGGAAATAGGAGGACTGGACTTACTGCAGGGAGGACTGGACTTACTGCAGGGAGGACTGAAAGGACAACAGGACACAGACAGACACGCTCGCGAGCACACACACACAGACACACAGACACACACACACACACACACAGACTCACGCTGGACATTCAGTGCCTTCTGAAAGTATTCAGACCCCTTTCCCTTTTTCCACATGTTGTTACTTAACAGCCTTTTTCTAAAATGGATGAGATAAAAACGAATCCTCATCCATCTCCACACAATACTCCATAATGGCTAAAGCCAAAACAGGTTTTTAGAATGTTTTGGTAAATAAAACAAGTGTGGAAAAGGTCTGAATACTTGCCAAGTGCTCTGTAGTTCTAGTTAACTCTGTCCTCTGTACTGGGCACGTGCAGAAACAGCATAGGGGTCTGTCCTCTGTACTGGGCACGTGCAGAAACAGGATAGGGGTCTGTCCTCTGTACTGGGCACGTGCAGAAACAGCATAGGGGTCTGTCCTCTGTACTGGGCACGTGCAGAAACAGGATAGGGGTCTGTCCTCTGTACTGGGCACGTGCAGAAACAGGATAGGGGTCTGTCCTCTGTACTGGGCACGTGCAGAAACAGCATAGGGCTCTGTCCTCTGTACTGGGCACGTGCAGAAACAGCATAGGGGTCTGTCCTCTGTACTGGGCACGTGCAGAAACAGCATAGGGGTCTGTCCTCTGTACTGGGCACGTGCAGAAACAGCATAGGGCTCTGTCCTCTGTACTGGGCACGTGCAGAAACAGCATAGGGGTCTGTCCTCTGTACTGGGCACGTGCAGAAACAGGATAGGGGTCTGTCCTCTGTACTGGGCACGTGCAGAAACAGCATAGGGGTCTGTCCGCTGTACTGGGCACGTGCAGAAACAGCATAGGGGTCTGTCCTCTACTGGGCACGTGCAGAAACAGCATAGGGGTCTGTCCGCTGTACTGGGCACGTGCAGAAACAGGATAGGGGTCTGTCCTCTGTACTGGGCACGTGCAGAAACAGGATAGGGGTCTGTCCTCTGTACTGGGCACGTGCAGAAACAGGATAGGGGTCTGTCCTCTGTACTGGGCACGTGCAGAAACAGGATAGGGGTCTGTCCGCTGTACTGGGCACGTGCAGAAACAGGATAGGGGTCTGTCCTCTGTACTGGGCACGTGCAGAAACAGCATAGGGGTCTGTCCGCTGTACTGGGCACGTGCAGAAACAGGATAGGGGTCCGTCCTCTGTACTGGACACGTGCAGAAACAGCATAGGGGTCTGTCCTCTGTACTGGGCACGTGCAGAAACAGGATAGGGGTCTGTCCGCTGTACTGGGCACGTGCAGAAACAGGATAGGGGTCTGTCCTCTGTACTGGGCACGTGCAGAAACAGCATAGGGGTCTGTCCACTGTACTGGGCACGTGCAGAAACAGGATAGGGGTCTGTCCGCTGTACTGGGCACGTGCAGAAACAGCATAGGGCTCTGTCCTCTGTACTGGGCATGTGCAGAAACAGGATAGGGGTCCATCTGCTGTACTGGGCACGTGCAGAAACAGCATAGGGGTCTGTCCGCTGTACTGGGCACGTGCAGAAACAGCATAGGGCTCTGTCCTCTGTACTGGGCACGTGCAGAAACAGCATAGGGGTCTGTCCTCTACTGGGCACGTGCAGAAACAGCATAGGGGTCTGTCCGCTGTACTGGGCATGTGCAGAAACAGGATAGGGGTCCATCTGCTGTACTGGGCACGTGCAGAAACAGGATAGGGGTCTGTCCGCTGTACTGGGCATGTGCAGAAACAGGATAGGGGTCCATCTGCTGTACTGGGCATGTGCAGAAACAGGATAGGGGTCTGTCCGCTGTACTGGGCATGTGCAGAAACAGGATAGGGGTCCATCTGCTGTACTGGGCATGTGCAGAAACAGGATAGGGGTCCATCTGCTGTACTGGGCACGTGCAGAAACAGGATAGGGGTCCATCTGCTGTACTGGGCATGTGCAGAAACAGGATAGGGGTCCATCTGCTGTACTGGACATGTGCAGAAACAGGATAGGGGTCCATCTGCAGTACTGGGCATGTGCAGAAACAGGATAGGGGTCTGTCCGCTGTACTGGGCATGTGCAGAAACAGGATAGGGGTCCATCTGCTGTACTGGGCATGTGCAGAAACAGGATAGGGGTCCATCTGCTGTACTGGACAGGTGCAGAAACAGGATAGGGGTCTGTCCGCTGTACTGGGCATGTGCAGAAACAGGATAGGGGTCTGTCCTCTGTACTGGGCATGTGCAGAAACAGGATAGGGGTCTGTCCTCTGTACTGGGCATGTGCAGAAACAGGATAGGGGTCTGTCCTCTGTACTGGGCATGTGCAGAAACAGCATAGGGGTCTGTCCTCTGCACTGGGCACGTGCAGAAACAGCATAGGGGTCTGTCCTCTGTACTCGGCACGTGCAGAAACAGGATAGGGGTCTGTCCTCTGTACTGGGCACGTGCAGAAACAGCATAGGGGTCCATCCGCTGTACTGGACAGGTGCAGAAACAGGATAGGGGTCTGTCCGCTGTACTGGGCATGTGCAGAAACAGGATAGGGGTCTGTCCGCTGTACTGGGCATGTGCAGAAACAGGATAGGGCTCTGTCCGCGGTACTGGGCACGTGCAGAAACAGCATAGGGGTCTGTCCTCTGCACTGGGCACGTGCAGAAACAGGATAGGGGGTCCAGTTTCATTCCAACCTGTATGACTGTGTCTGGACTTTGCCATGGTTGATCTACAGTTGTTGAATGATATTTATGGTCATGAACCTCCTCAGTACCAGTGCTAGGCAGCACTGAGTGCAAATGGGACTAAATTACTGATATAACGGACATTTTAACAGTTGTTTAATTTAGTCGATTAATGTGTGTGATTTTGTGCATACTGGACATTCGTTTTGACTTAATGTGTCAATTAAAAGGGGTTGAATAATTTGTTCTGGTTCTTTTTTGTTTTTCTCCTGATTTTATTGGATAAGCAGGAGGATTATGGGTCAATTCAAATCTGCACCTCAAAACCAGTCCTACTGCTGATCTTCCACGTGTCCCTTCTAATCAGGACACGTTCAGGTCTCAGACGCCCGTGAGGGAACTGGCCAGATAGACCAGAAAAACAGGGAGGACCAAGGCACTCTTCATATATTTAAAATGACTTTTATTGTTACGGCATGTTCAATGGAACAAATATGATTTATTTTTTAAATTCAGACGCGCTTCAGCATAGGCCCTTCGTCTTGGAGTACCTTCTATCTATAAAGATCTACTATTTTGTACCCTAGGAAGGCTTCCCTTCTGTTTTCTACAAGAAAACTAGCAGTAGTTTAGATTTCAATACCCCCCTACTGTCTGCCTGTGATTCAATACCCCCCTACTGTCTGCCTGTGATTCAATACCCCCCTACTGTCTGCCTGTGATTCAATACCCCCCTACTGTCTGCCTGTGATTCAATACCCCCCTACTGTCTGCCTGTGATTCAATACCCCCCTACTGTCTGCCTGTGATTCAATACCCCCTACTGTCTGCCTGTGATTCAATACCCCCCTACTGTCTGCCTGTGATTCAATACCCCCTACTGTCTGCCTATGATTCAATAACCCCCTACTGTCTGCCTGTGATTCAATACCCCCTACTGTCTGCCTGTGATTCAATACCCCCCTACTGTCTGCCTGTGATTCAATACCCCCCTACTGTCTGCCTGTGATTCAATACCCCCCTACTGTCTGCCTGTGATTCAATACCCCCGTACTGTCTGCCTATGATTCAATACCCCCTACTGTCTGCCTGTGATTCAATACCCCCTACTGTCTGCCTATGATTCAATACCCCCCTACTGTCTGCTTGTGATTCAATACCCCCCTACTGTCTGCCTATGATTCAATACCCCCTACTGTCTGCCTGTGATTCAATACCCCCCTACTGTCTGCCTGTGATTCAATACCCCCTACTGTCTGCCTATGATTCAATACCCCCTACTGTCTGCCTATGATTCAATACCCCCCTACTGTCTGCCTATGATTCAATACCCCCTTACTGTCTGCCTATGATTCAATACCCCCTACTGTCTGCCTATGATTCAATACCCCCCTACTGTCTGCCTATGATTCAATACCCCCCTACTGTCTGCCTGTGATTCAATACCCCCCTACTGTCTGCCTGTGATTCAATACCCCCTACTGTCTGCCTATGATTCAATACCCCCTACTGTCTGCCTATGATTCAATACCCCCCTACTGTCTGCCTATGATTCAATACCCCCCTACTGTCTGCCTATGATTCAATACCCCCTACTGTCTGCCTATGATTCAATACCCCCCTACTGTCTGCCTATGATTCAATACCCCCTACTGTCTGCCTATGATTCAATACCCCCCTACTGTCTGCCTATGATTCAATACCCCCCTACTGTCTGCCTATGATTCAATACCCCCTACTGTCTGCCTATGATTCAATACCCCCTACTGTCTGCCTGTGATTCAATACCCCCCTACTGTCTGCCTGTGATTCAATACCCCCCTACTGTCTGCCTGTGATTCAATACCCCCCTACTGTCTGCCTATGATTCAATACCCCCCTACTGTCTGCCTGTGATTCAATACCCCCTACTGTCTGCCTATGATTCAATACCCCCCTACTGTCTGCCTATGATTCAATACCCCCTACTGTCTGCCTATGATTCAATACCCCCCTACTGTCTGCCTATGATTCAATATCCCCCTACTGTCTGCCTGTGATTCAATACCCCCCTACTGTCTGCCTGTGATTCAATACCCCCCTACTGTCTGCCTGTGATTCAATACCCCCCTACTGTCTGCCTGTGACATTCAATACCCCCCTACTGTCTGCCTGTGATTCAATACCCCCTACTGTCTGCCTGTGATTCAATACCCCCCTACTGTCTGCCTGTGATTCAATACCCCCCTACTGTCTGCCTATGATTCAATACCCCCCTACTGTCTGCCTGTGATTCAATACCCCCCTACTGTCTGCCTGTGACATTCAATACCCCCCTACTGTCTGCCTGTGATTCAATACCCCCTACTGTCTGCCTGTGATTCAATACCCCCCTACTGTCTGCCTGTGATTCAATACCCCCCTACTGTCTGCCTATGATTCAATACCCCCTACTGTCTGCCTGTGATTCAATATCCCCCTACTGTCTGCCTGTGACATTCAATACCCACCTACTGTCTGCCTGTGATTCAATACCCCCCTACTGTCTGCCTGTGACATTCCTTATCTTAAATGTGTTATTAGTTTATCTCCAGCCCAGTCTGTTTCTCTAGTGAGCGGTCTTCTCTTCACAGGGATCAGGTGAGATGGACGGCTATCGGTTCTGTATATACCGAGATGAGGACTACTCCGTGGTCAGGGAGGTCCACAGGGTTCGTTGAGCAACTGGATGCTGTGTGTGTGTTGTGGCTCACAGACAGACCTGGGTACAGCTCACCCTGTTGTGTGCCGTCCTGGCCCTATCTGTTTCTGTCATGGAGGCAGACCTGGGTACAGCTCACCCTGTTGTGTGCCGACCAGGCCCTATCTGTTTCTGTCATGGAGGCAGACCTGGGTACAGCTCACCCTTGCTCTGTGCCGACCAGGCCGCGTGTATGACGGTACCTGTTCAACCACGGGATCCAGCTAGGTCCTCCTGGATAGTAACACCTCCTACATGCTGGAAAGACAGGTGGCACATTCCTAAATGGAATTTAGAAGCGGGCTGTTATGGGCCTTTTACTGAGGAGTGGCTTCCGTCTGGCCACTCTACCATAAAGGCCTGATTAGTGGAGTGCTGCAGAGATGGTTGTCCTTCTGGAAGGTTCTTTCATCTCCACAGAGGAACTCTAGAGCTCTGTCAGAGTGTCCATAGGGTTGTTGGTCACCTCCCTGACCAAGGCCCTTCTCCCCCGATTGCTCAGTATGGCCGGGCGGCCAGCTCTAGGAAGAGTTCTTCCTTTTAAGAATGATGGAGGCCACTGTGTTCTTGGGGACCTTCAATACTGCTGAAATGTTTTAGTACCCTTCCCCAGATCTGTGCCTCGACACAATCCTGTCTCGGAGCTCTACGGACAATTCCTTTGACCTCACGGCTTGGTTTTTGCTCTGACATTCACTGTCAACTTGTGGGACCTTATATAGACAGGTGTGTGCCTTTCCAAATCATGTCCAATCATTTGAATAATACCACAGGTGGACTCCAATCAAGTTCTAGAAACATCTCAAGGATGATCAATGGAAACATGATGCACCTCTAGTCTCATAGCAATGGGTCTGAATATTTATGTAAATAAGATATTTCTATTTTTTTTAAAGTTTTTTTTACATTTGCACAAAAAAAAAAACTAAACCTGTTTTCGCTTTGTCATTATGGTACGGAACGCGGTTTGGGTCTTTGCGTGTCAAAAACTTAACACAATTTGAAGTGTTAAAATAAGCTTGTTGACCAATCAGGACCTAAATGACTGCACGTCAGATAATAATTTAACGCGTTCATACATTGTTTTACTTAGTGTAATCAATGTGTAATAACTATCACTCGTATTTCATACGTCACAACGATTAAAAAAAAATCTGCTATCTGATGGATGCAAACAATGTTCTAACCCAAAAACATAGCTAACGACAGTCTGTTTCAGTAGCTACAGCTATCTAGCTGGGTGTCATCATCTAAAATAACCCCTAATTTATAAGACAGTTCTTATTTAATTAATGGAGGTCGGACCCATCTATGTGAAGCTAGCCACAATAAGGCTTAGCCACAATAGTGGAATTTGCGTCTAGCCTTCAAATTAAAGGTATGTATTTGACAGAGATGCAAATTAATAGAAATATTATAATTAATGTAATAATAATTTAATAGATCATGCTAAACGAGATTGACATGTTGTATAAAATCAACAAACGACAATAATTTGTTTATTTCACAAATCTGTTGAAATCACACTGGATGTATTAGACTTCAGAATTGCATTGGGGGGCACCCTTATTTCACTGTACAGCCTTACCTATGGACTGTGGATCAATGACATGGGGTATCAGTCTACTCAGTGACACCCAGAGAACATTAGTGTCGTAGCTCTTATTGCGGGACTCTGAAACAACTGTGAATTGAGCCACATTTATTGTACGAGTCAAACCTACTATGTGCATTGAACACCATTCCAGAGGGAAAACAATACTGTGTGTATGTTTTGGAGTCTAACATCTCTGAGGAGGACATTGGGAAAAAAGTGTTTGGGTACTGAGTAGACTGTTACCCCATTTGATCCCCAACAATTAGGTAAAGCTGGACAGTGTAATATGAATGTCAATACACACAAATAGGCTGACTGGGGAGGTGATTTCACACAGTCACTGAGCCACTATGCTAATATTTGCGTAAACTCTCCCCAGTTGTGTTCTGTCTCCTAGTAGACTGATAAACCTTTTTTTATTGCTCAACATTCCAACCTTGTTTAACATTATCTAGTCTAAATATGGCATGATTCCACCAATTGTAACCTTCTGAGTCACTTTCAAAGCGGGACTTTTATTTTGAAAGGGAACCGTAAATTCCACTATTGCCGTTAACCGGTCCGGTCCAGTCTCACTAGACAGAGGAAGCAGAGCTGGCTGCTTATAAACATTCGGTTTGGGTAATAGGGTTAAGTAGCTGGCTAGCTAGTTATTTTCACGAACTAAAGTTCAATTTTAATAGACGAACAACAAGTGTCAACCTAGATAATACTTACTCACAAGGATTCCTAAATCATTACTAAGAATAATGAAAATGACTGCAGGTTCTGCTTGTCATTGTTTTCAGGCTGGTTGTATTGGTGCTAACTAGGTACCTGGTTGTATTGGTGCTAACTAGGTACCTGGTTGTATTGGTGCTAACTAGGTACCTGGTTGTATTGGTGCTAACTAGGTACCTGGTTGTATTGGTGCTAACTAGGTACCTGGTTGTATTGGTGCTAACTAGGTACCTGGTTGTATTGGTGCTAACTAGGTACCTGGTTGTATTGGTGCTAACTAGGTACCTGGTTGTATTGGTGCTAACTAGGTACCTGGTTGTATTGGTGCTAACTAGGTACCTGGTTGTATTGGTGCTAACTAGGTACCTGGTTGTATTGGTGCTAACTAGGTACCTTGTTGTATTGGTGCTAACTAGGTACCTGGTTGTATTGGTGCTAACTAGGTACCTGGTTGTATTGGTGCTAACTAGGTACCAGGTTGTATTGGTGCTAACTAGGTACCTGGTTGTATTGGTGCTAACTAGGTACCTGGTTGTATTGGTGCTAACTAGGTACCTGGTTGTATTGGTGCTAACTAGGTACCTGGTTGTATTGGTGCTAACTAGGTACCTGGTTGTATTGGTGCTAACTAGGTACCTGGTTGTATTGGTGCTAACTAGGTACCTGGTTGTATTGGTGCTAACTAGGTACCTGGTTGTATTGGTGCTAACTAGGTACCTGGTTGTATTGGTGCTAACTGGGTACCTGGTTGTATTGGTGCTAACTAGGTACCTGGTTGTATTGGTGCTAACTAGGTACCTGGTTGTATTGGTGCTAACTAGGTACCAGGTTGTATTGGTGCTAACTAGGTACCTGGTTGTATTGGTGCTAACTAGGTACCTGGTTGTATTGGTGCTAACTAGGTACCTGGTTGTATTGGTGCTAACTAGGTACCTGGTTGTATTGGTGCTAACTAGGTACCAGGTTGTATTGGTGCTAACTAGGTACCTGGTTGTATTGGTGCTAACTAGGTACCAAGGTAAAGCTATTTAGCCACCCCAGAAGTTGCTACAAACATCTGTATTAAAGACATTGTTCTATTGATCCTGAACATATGTCAAATGCTCACAGAAACGTTTTCCCCATTCGGTGGAACAAATCATGTATTTATTACCAACGCAGTATTGTAAACACATCTTTGTGGCCGTTGTATGCTCACGTGACCCTCGACTAACCCGTACCCCCGCACACTGACTCGGTAGCCCCTGTATATAGCCTCGTTATTCTTATTTTATTGAGTTACTTTTGATTGATTTATTTGTACTTTATTTAGTAAATATTTTCTTAACTCGTCTTGAACTGCACAGTTGTTTAAGGGCTTGTAGTAAGTAAGCGTTTCACGGTAAGGTCTACTACCTACACATGTTGTATTCGGCGCATGTAATAAAGTGGGATTTGATGCTTGTTTGCAGACTTTTTGGTACAGATTTGACAGTGCTACTGATAGTCGTAGAAATGCACGTGCAAATTCACCACACACAACATTCTATAATAGAATTGTGTTATTTTGACGTGTCAAATTAAAATCTGATTTATCGCGTGAAAATAGTGTTATTTAATGTGTATCTTTATTGACAGGCAAAGACCCAAACGTATTATGGGGTATTGTGTGTGGATTGAAGATGTTTATTTATTTATTAAACCATTTTAGAATAACACCCAAGTAACATAATGCGGGAAAAGTAAAGGGGTCTGAATACTTTCCGAATGCACTGTATGTACATACTGTAACGACCCTGGGTTTATAGGCGCGGAAATCGACTCTGCCGCACGAGCATGCTTTTGCGGCACAAGTCGATAGCGCGCCGGACCTCGAAGGTCGAGGGTTCGAGACCTGCTCCCTGCTGGTTCTTTACAATACCATGGAAACATTACAATTGTTAATAGTGTGCAATGCCATTCGCTTACCTTTAATAAACATTTAAAAAAAAAAGATAATATGTATTTATGTTGGTGTTTCTGTCTTGCTGTTGAGTCACTTGGCAAACTTCTCTCAACTGCCACATAGCTTAAGCCCACCATAGAAGCAGCACCCACTTTAACAGATGAGTGATCTGTTACCGGTATGGCACTATACACTGTTCAATACATAACTAAATAGATAGTGGACATACAGACTAGTGCTCATACTGGTGTCTGTGCCTTCCTGTCACAGAAGCAGTGGTCACTTCCTAAGACACATATCTATGCAGTAGCTGAGCCCAGGGGACAAGGTCAGAGGTAGAGGACCCTACATCGACTAGACATAGGAGTTTACAAGAGGTAGAGGATCCTACTTCAACTAGACATAGGAGGTTACAAGAGGTAGAGGATCCTACGTCAACTAGACATAGGAGTTTACAAGTGGTAGAGGATCCTACATCGACTAGACATAGGAGGTTACAAGAGGTAGAGGATCCTACGTCAACTAGACATAGGAGGTTACAAGAGGTAGAGGATCCTACATCGACTAGGTTAGATCCAGACTAGGTTAGATCCAGACTGCAAGATGCTCCTGCAATCTGCTCCTGCCAGATGCTCCTGCAAGATGCTCCTGCCAGATGCTCCTGCAAGCTGCTCCTGCCAGATGCTCCTGCAAGATGCTCCTGCCAGATGCTCCTGGAAGCTGCTCCTGCCAGATGCTCCTGGAAGCTGCTCCTACAAGATGCTCCTGCAAGATGCTCCTGCCAGATGCTCCTGCCAGATGCTCCTGCAAGCTGCTCCTGTCAGATGCTCCTGCAAGCTGCTCCTGCCAGATGCTCCTGCCAGATGCTCCTGCAAGCTGCTCCTGCAAGCTGCTCCTCTCTAGTGCTCTCTGATCGGAGCAGTGTAAAGGTTGGGGTGTTGTATGAAGCCTGTTACATCCTGTGTGTTTGCTGCCCCCTACCTCGTCCAACTGTCCTAGGCACATTTTTTTTGTTCCCTCTAATCTGGACAATAAAGTTGCATTGTGTTGTCCTGGCTGGCTGTGAGGTGGCAGCTTGCTACTGGTCTAGCCATGTGTCTGTCTGCATTGTTTTTGTGAGAGGATATGAGAGTACACCCCCCCCCCACCCCACCCCACCTCCATCCTCTCTGCCCTCTCCTCCTCCTCCTCCTCTTCCTCCTCATTAGAATAGAGGTGCAGAATCACTGCATTGATTCATTCTGGCAGCATCCCAAATGGCATCCTATTCCCTATATTGTGCACTTCTCTTGAACGGGACTCTGGTCTAAAGTCGTGCACTATACAGGAAAATAGGATGTCATTTTAAATAGATGTAATCTTAACTATTCCTCTTATCAGTCCTGTCCTAGTTCTGCTGCTCTCAACCCCGGCAGGCTGTATCAGGCTAACTAACTTAGAAAACGGTAGCACTAGCTCTTTATATTCATCCCTGTGTTCTGTGCCAGGGAGCAGCACTGTTTACACAGACAGAGGCCCTTGCTTCAGCATTTGCTTCCTTTACAAAAACCCATGAATAGAGATTGAATGTAGAATTAAAAAAAAGCCTGTATCCTGCAGTTATCTGACAAAGACCACTAATCCATCTAGCAGGTGTACAGTGGAGTCTGTTAGCTGTGTCTATCTAGCAGGTGTACAGTGGGGTCTGTTAGATGTGTCTATCTGACAGCATGCTATCCATCTAGTAGGTGTACAGTGGGGTCTGTTATCTGTGTCTATCTAGCAGGTGTACAGTGGGGTCTGTTAGCTGTGTCTATCTAGTAGGTGTACAGTGGGGTCTGTTAGCTGTGTCTATCTAGCAGGTGTACAGTGGGGTCTGTTAGCTGTGTCTATCTAGCAGGTGTACAGTGGGGTCTGTTAGATGTGTCTATCTGACAGCATGCTATCCATCTAGTAGGTGTACAGTGGGTCTGTGAGCTGTGTCTATCTAGTAGGTGTACAGTGGGTCTGTTAGCTGTGTCTATCTAGTAGGTGTACAGTGGGGTCTGTTAGCTGTGTCTATCTAGTAGGTGTACAGTGGGTCTGTTAGCTGTGTCTATCTAGTAGGTGTACAGTGGGTCTGTTAGCTGTGTCTATCTAGTAGGTGTACAGTGGGGTCTGTTAGCTGTGTCTATCTAGCAGGTGTAAAGTGGGTCTGTTAGCTGTGTCTATCTAGTAGGTGTACAGTGGGTCTGTTAGCTGTGTCTATCTAGTAGGTGTACAGTGGGTCTGTTAGCTGTGTCTATCTAGCAGGTGTACAGTGGGTCTGTTAGCTGTGTCTATCTAGCAGGTGTACAGTGGGTCTGTTAGCTGTGTATATCTGACAGCATCCTATCCATCTAGCAGGTGTACAGTAGGTCTGTTAGCTGTGTCTATCTAGCAGGTGTACAGTGGGTATGTTAGCTGTGTCCATCTAGTAGGTGTACAGTGGGTCTGTTAGCTGTGTCTATCTAGTAGGTGTACAGTGGGGTCTGTTAGATGTGTCTATCTAGTAGGTGTACAGTGGGTCTGTTAGCTGTGTCTATCTAGCAGGTGTACAGTGGGTATGTTAGCTGTGTCCATCTAGTAGGTGTACAGTGGGTCTGTTAGCTGTGTCTATCTAGCAGGTGTACAGTGGGTATGTTAGCTGTGTCCATCTAGTAGGTGTACAGTGGGTCTGTTAGCTGTGTCTATCTAATAGGTGTACAGTGGGGTCTGTTAGATGTGTCTATCTAGCAGGTGTACAGTGGGGTCTGTTAAACAGTGGGTGCATCGCAAACAGCACCCTGTTCCCTCTGGGCTCTGGTCCAAAGTAGTGCACTCTATTCTCTATGGGCTCTGGTCCAAAGTAGTCCACCCTATTCCCTCTGGGCTCTGGTCCAAAGTAGTGCAGTCTGTACAGGGTGGGCCCTGTACACACAACAGCAGACCCACTCATGCATTCCAAACGTCATCCTATTACCCATTTAGAGTGCACTACTTTGGACCAGAGCCCAGAGGGAATAGGATGGACTAGCCAGGAGGGGACAGGCTGGCTGGGGCAACTTCACCTGGGTCTTTGTGTTGACTCCCACAACGACAAGGACAAGCAGGGTTTCATGTCACAGATCCTCATCATTCCAGAATGTGCTGAAAATGGCAGCCATTTTGGGAAATTAGTTCTATGAAATTCTATGGAAGTGAAGTGAAGTGAACCAGCCTCCTGGTTTACAGAGAGAGGCCCAGGCTGGGGTTGAGGCCTTTCCTTTAGAGCAGTGTTGTTGTTTTTTAAAGGTGTAGTAAGTTACTGCAGTGTTTTATTTTCATGTGTAGTAAGTTACTGGGATGTGACTATTATGTCACATGATACACATTTTTCATTCAGTGTACGAGTGAAGGATTCATAGTACTTGTTGTTCACGTGCTAACTGTTTACATTTTTGGGGGGGAGTGTGAAACGGGTGTTCGGTCTCTCCATCTCGTCTCTCGAACGGGTCCGTTGCTACGGAAACAGGAAGGTGGGGACAGACAGAGATTATCTAGTTTTATAAAATTATGTTTGCATCAAATACTTTACTCCTTGAAAGTTGTGTATTCATTATACACTGTTTATACACACAAGTATGTGGACACCCCTTCAAATTAGTGGATTTGGCTATTCCAGCCACACCGGTTGCTGACAGGTGTATAAATTTGAGCACACAGCCATGCAATCTCCATAGACAAACATTCTCAGTAGAAGGGACTTACTAAAGAGCTCAGTGACTTTCAACGTGGCACGGTCATGGAATGCCACCTTTCCAAAAAGTCAGTGTGTCAACTGTAAGTGTTGTTATTGTGAAGTGGAAACGTCTAGGGGCAACAACGGCTCAGTGGTAGACCACACAAGCTCACAGAACAGGACCGCTGAGTGCTGAAGTGCGAAGCGTGTAAAAATCGCCTGTCCTCGGTTGCAGCACTCACTACCGAGTTACAAACTGCCTCTGGAAGGAACTTCAGCACAATAACTGTTTGTCGGGAGCTTTATGAAATGGGTTTCCATGGCAGAGCAGCTGCACACAAGCCTAAGATCACCATGCACAATGCCAAGAGTCTGCTGGAGTGGTGTAAAGCTCGCCGCCATTGGGCTCTGGAGCAGTGGAAAGGTGTTTTTCAGTTTTCACCAACTGGCAGTCCGACGGACGAATCTGGTTTGGCGGACGCCAGGAGAACGCTACGTGCCCCAATGCATAGTGCTAACTGTAAAGTTTGGTGGAGGCGAATAATGGTCTGGGGCTGTTTTTCATGGTTTGGGCCCCTTAGTTCCAGTGAAGGGAAACCTTAATGCTACAGCAACTTTGTCGCACCAGTTTAGGGAAGGCCCTTTCCTGTTTCAGCATGACGATACCCCCGTGGACAAAGTGAGGTCATCACAGAAATATGTCGCCATTGGTGTGAAAGAACTTGACTGGCCTGCACAGATCCCTGACCTCAACCCTATCGAAAACCTTTGGGATGAATTGGAACACCGATTGCGAGCCAGGCCTAATAGCCCAACATCAGTGCCCGACCTCACTAATGCTCTTGTGTCTGAATGGAAGTAAGTCCCTGCAGCAACGTTCCCACATCTAGTGGAAAGCCTTTCCCGGAAGAGTGGAGGCTGTTATAGCAGCAATGTTCCAACATCTAGTGGAAAGCCTTTCCCAGAAGAATGGAGGCTGTTATAGCAGCAATGTTCCAACATCGAGTGGAAAGCCTTTCCCAGAAGAATGGAGGCTGTTATAGCAGCAATGTTCCAACATCTAGTGGAAAGCCTTTCCCAGAAGAATGGAGGCTGTTATAGCAGCAACGTTCCAACATCTAGTGGAAAGCCTTTCCCAGAAGAGTGGAGGCTGTTATAGCAGCAAAGGGCGAGGACCAACTCCATGTTAATGCCCATGATTTTGGAATTAGATGTTGGACAAGCAGGTGTCCACATACTTTTGGTCATGTAGTGTATATCGCATGTGTGAAGAACGACGACTGTCAATAATGAACAGCTGCAGTGCGTCTCGATTCTACCCCGTATTATTCTGTCATATATACGCGTGTAAAAGAATATAAAGACACATGGAATTATTTTAATTCCATGAAAAGTAGGCGGATATTTTCGTATCTAAAATGGTACGCGAAATGTTGCTTCAGTATACTTTTCTCGAGTTGTGAATTGTGTCGCACAAGAGATAAATGGATGGACTTGCGCCTGGTGAAAACCGTACAGTCTATTGTGCAATATATTCCACAGCGCTTACCAAATACGCCAGCGACGACACCATTTGGGAGATAAAAGGTTGTGAGTGTTTCTGATCCACAGTTATCTTCCTACGATGCCGTCTTCAGAGCACAGCATTTCCTGATTGGTTTCTTTAGAAATGCACTGAAAGAGAGACGAGCAGATAGTGATCAATAATCATGATCAATAATCAACGATCAATAACCATGATTGATAATCAATGGTCAATAATCATGATTGATAATCAATGATCAATAATCATGGTCAATAATCAATGACAAAGTTCTTGTGAAGATGGATGTTGCACGTTTGACACAAATCTGTACTAGTTGTTTCAGGCCCTGGTCTTGTCCCCATCTTGAATACTGTCTGGTAATATGGTCTCAAGTGCCACAAAGAAAGGCCTTGAAAAGCTGCAGCTCAGAACAGAGCATTATGCCTCGCCCTTTAACTGCACCTACAGAACTAACATCAACAACATGGATACCAGTCTTTCCTGGTTGAGGGTTGACAAGAGATTAACTGCCTCTCTTCTAATTTTTATGAGAAATATTACTGTGATGAAAATTCCATATAGTTTGTATAATCAAATAACATTCAGCTCAGACACCAATACATACCCCACAAGACATAGCACCAGGGGTCTCTTCAGACACTAATACATACCCCACAAGACATAGCACCAGTGATCTCTTCAGACACTAATACATACCCCACAAGACATAGCACCAGGGGTCTCTTCAGACACTAATACATACCCCACAAGACATAGCACCAGGGATCTCTTCAGACACCAATACATACCCCACAAGACATGCCACCAGGGGTCTCTTCAGACACCAATACATACCTCACTAGACATGCCACCAAGGGTCTCTTCAGACACCAATACATATCCCACTAGACATGCCACCAGGGGTCTCTTCAGACACCAATACATACCCCACAAGACATGTCAACAGGGGTCTCTTCAGACACCAAGACATACCCCACAAGACATAGCACCAGGGATCTCTTCAGACACCAAGACATACACCACAAGACATGCCACCAGGGGTCTCTTCAGACACTAATACATACCCCACAAGACATGCCACCAAGGGTCTCTTCAGACACCAATACATACCCCACAAGACATGCCACCAGGGGTCTCTTCAGACACTAATACATACCCCACAAGACATGCCACCAGGGGTCTCTTCAGACACTAATACATACCTCACAAGACATGCCACCAGGGGTCTCTTCAGACACCAATACATACCCCACAAGACATGCCATCAGGGATCTCTTCAGACACCCAGACATACCCCACTAGACATGCCACCAGGGGTCTCTTCAGACACTAATACATACCCCACAAGACATGCCATCAGGGATCTCTTCAGACACCCAGACATACCCCACTAGACATGCCACCAGGGGTCTCTTCACAGTCCCCAAGTCCAAAACAAATTCACGGCAACATGCGGTATTATACAGAGCCGTGATCGCATGGAACTCCCTTCCATCTCCTATTACTCAAGCAAACAGCAAAATGACTCTTAAAGAAATCAATTAAACATCACATGGAACTGCTGAGACTGAGAGGGGACACATACACACACTCTTGCGAGCGAGCACACACACACACACACACACACACACACACACTCTAGCGCACATTGTCTTTTCTAGCCACCGTGCTTCTACACCTGCATTGCTTGCTGTTTGGGGTTTTAGGCTGGGTTTCTGTACAGCACTTTGAGATATCAGCTGATGTAAGAAGGGCTATATAAATAAATTTGATTAGATTTTTGTAATAAATTGCAATTGCAGACAGAGATTCACATACAGCTTTGCCACAGTAGTCTATAGTAAAGATCTGTGTGGCGAAACAGGAGACGACACTCCTTATAGTAGTTGGTGTAGACAACCTACCGTCAATCATACCTTAACATTATTGCATTGGATTAGATACAAAGTATCTAAGACGAGAAAAACATGTCTAGACGTTGGTTTCTCAATCTACTATCTCGTCCTTGAGGCTGCGTGACTATCAGCAGTTGCAGGCAGCTCTCAGCCTGAGAACTAAAGCAGTACATCTCCATTACCCAGGACTTTTCCATCATTGCACATTGCAAGCATAGAAAGGTTATCACATATACACAGTAATCATGGCATTGGTGTAACCCCACGCTCGACCCCCCAGGTCAATGTAACACAGTAGACATAGAAGATGTTTCATTCAGTTCTGTCTGCTGTGCTCTGTGTGTTAGTCTGCTCTGTCAGCAGCCAGATCAGTTCTGTCAGCACCCAGATCAGTTCTGTCAGCAGCCAGATCAGTTCTGTCAGCAGCCAGATCAGTTCTGTCAGCAGCCAGATCAGTTCTGTCTCCACCCAGATCAGTTCTGTCTCCACCCAGATCAGTTCTGTCAGCAGCCAGATCAATTCTGTCAGCAGCCAGATCAGTTCTGTCTCCACCCAGATCAGTTCTGTCAGCAGCCAGATCAGTTCTGTCTCCACCCAGATCAGTTCTGTCAGCAGCCAGATCAGTTCTGTCTCCACCCAGATCAGTTCTGTCAGCAGCCAGATCAGTTCTGTCTCCACCCAGATCAGTTCTGTCTCCACCCAGATCAGTTCTGTCTCCACCCAGATCAGTTCTGTCAGCAGCCAGATCAGTTCTGTCAGCAGCCAGATCAGTTCTGTCTCCACCCAGATCAGTTCTGTCTCCACCCAGATCAGTTCTGTCTCCACCCAGATCAGTTCTGTCTCCACCCAGATCAGTTCTGTCTCCACCCAGGTTAGTTCTGTCTCCACCCAGATCAGTTATGTCTGCACCCAGATCAGTTCTGTCAGCAGCCAGATCAGTTCTGTCTCCACCCAGATCAGTTCTGTCTCCACCCAGATCAGTTCTGTCAGCAGCCAGATCAGTTCTGTCAGCAGCCAGATCAGTTCTGTCAGCAGCCAGATCAGTTCTGTCTCCACCCAGATCAGTTATGTCTCCACCCAGGTCAGTTCTGTCTCCACTCAGATCAGTTCTGTCTCCACCCAGATCAATTCTGTCTCCACCCAGATCAGTTCGGTCAGCAGCCAGATCAGTTCTGTCTCCACCCAGATCAGTTCTGTCTCCACCCAGATCAGTTCTGTCAGCAGCCAGATCAGTTCTGTCTCCACCCAGATCAGTTCTGTCTCCACCCAGATCAGTTCTGGGTGGAGGAAGAGTGCAGAGGAGGAGTGCTGATCTAGGAACAGCTCACGGACCTGTCCATTATAATCTAAAAGGCTGAACTGATCCTAAATCAGCGCTCCTACTCAGAGACACTACGAATACGGTGCCCAGAGCTGCAGACTCTTTAAGAGTTAATGAATGTGGCAGCATGGTTTATTCATTAGCTCGATGGTGAGATGCTGCTATGATTAATTGATTAATCCCGCTTTTTGTTTGTCCTGGCCATGTATCTGCTGTGTGTCTACTGATATAACAGTTCTGCAAGTGTGACCTGTATGTGGCTCTGAGAGGGGCTCAATAGTCTCTACCTTTGTTGAAGGTCAAATTAAACAGTTTTGTCCACTAGCTCTTCCCCGTACTGTGGAGTGCAGCTCAGTGTTGTCGGAGTGTTTGCCTCTCCTATATGTCTGACGGATCAGCTTTGAATAGGCTTTGTTTGTGTCATGGATGATAAAACCCGGCTGCCTTTAAGACCCAGTAGCTCCCTGGGCCTAGCAGTCCACCCTCCCTGCCTGCCTCCTGCAGAGAATAAGCTAGAGCATACACTAGCGCAGTGCTACCTCTCTCTGCTCTCAGCTGATGCACAGCACAGCACAGACAGCAGACCAACCCTGCCTGCAGTTTCTTTTCTCTGCTCTGTTTTTCCTTCTCTCCATTCATCCTCCTCTCCTCCGGGGCCCGGCGTCTAATCTGAAGTCTGCAGTCGGAGGCTGAGGCTGTTTCCTGTCAGTGCAGAGCGCCAGTCAGTGAGCCCAGACAGCGAGCCAGGATATACATCTCTCTCTCTCCCTCCTCTCTCCTGACCAGACAGGGAGGAAATCAGCAGGACCAACAAGGAGTAGGGAAGTTGTTCCTGGGCTGTGGCTGTGTGGACTAGAGGGGGTATTAGTAAGAGGCCTATAGAAGAGGGGTGACCTAGAGGATTATCGAGAGAGAGACTCTCTAGAAGCATCACTGAACCCCCCCTCTACACCGGCAATACCTCCCCCCCACACCGACGACGTCACCTTCTCCTCCTCATTGTTATAAGAGCAGACAGGCCAGCGTGGAGCCTGGCAAAGACTGGAGAATCAGCATGTCGTCTCAGACTACTAGGAGGAATGTATACACCCGGGTGAGTGTCTGGTAGGGGGCTGCCTATATAGAGGAGTGGGTTAGTGTCTGGGAGGGGGCTGCCTGTATAGAGGAGTGGGTTAGTGTCTGGTAGGGGGCTGCCTATGGAGAGGAGTGGGTTAGTGTCTGGGAGGGGGCTGCCTATGGATAGGAGTGGGTAAGTGTCTGGTAGGGGGCTGCCTATATAGAGGAGTGGGTTAGTGTCTGGTAGGGGGCTGCCTATGGATAGGAGTGGGTTAGTGTCTGGTAGGGGGCTGCCTATGGATAGGAGTGGGTTAGTGTCTGGTAGGGGGCTGCCTGTGTAGAGGAGTGGGTTAGTGTCTGGGAGGGGGCTGCCTATGGATAGGAGTGGGTTAGTGTCTGGTAGGGGGCTGCCTGTATAGAGGAGTGGGTTAGTGTCTGAGAGGGGGCTGCCTATGGATAGGAGTGGGTTAGTGTCTGGTAGGGGGCTGCCTGTATAGAGGAGTGGGTTAGTGTCTGGTAGGGGGCTGCCTATATAGAGGAGTGGGTTAGTGTCTGGGAGGGGGCTGCCTATGGATAGGAGTGGGTTAGTGTCTGGTAGGGGGCTGCCTGTATAGAGGAGTGGGTTAGTGTCTGGTAGGGGGCTGCCTATATAGAGGAGTGGGTTAGTGTCTGGTAGGGGGCTGCCTATGGATAGGAGTGGGTAGTGTCTGGTAGGGGGCTGCCTATGGATAGGAGTGGGTTAGTGTCTGGTAGGGGGCTGCCTGTATAGAGGAGTGGGTTAGTGTCTGGTAGGGGGCTGCCTATATAGAGGAGTGGGTTAGTGTCTGGTAGGGGGCTGCCTGTATAGAGGAGTGGGTTAGTGTCTGGTAGGGGGCTGCCTATATAGAGGAGTGGGTGAGTGTCTGGTAGGGGGCTGCCTATATAGAGGAGTGGGTTAGTGTCTGGTAGGGGGCTGCCTGTATAGAGGAGTGGGTTAGTGTCTGGTAGGGGGCTGCCTATATAGAGGAGTGGGTTAGTGTCAGGGAGGGGGCTGCCTGTGTAGAGGAGTGGTTTAGTGTCTGGTAGGGGGCTGCCTGTATAGAGGAGTGGGTTAGTGTCTGGTAGGGGGCTGCCTATATAGAGGAATGGGTTAGTGTCTGGTAGGGGGCTGCCTATATAGAGGAATGGGTTAGTGTCTGGTAGGGGGCTGCCTATATAGAGGAATGGGTTAGTGTCTGGTAGGGGGCTGCCTATATAGAGGAGTGGGTTAGTGTCTGGGAGGGGGCTGCCTATGGATAGGAGTGGGTTAGTGTCTGGTAGGGGGCTGCCTGTATAGAGGAGTGGGTTAGTGTCTGGTAGGGGGCTGCCTATGGATAGGAGTGGGTTAGTGTCTGGTAGGGGGCTGCCTATGGATGGGGGCTGCCTATGGATAGGAGTGGGTTAGTGTCTGGTAGGGGGCTGCCTGTATAGAGGAGTGGGTTAGTGTCTGGGAGGGGGCTGCCTATGGATAGGAGTGGGTTAGTGTCTGGTAGGGGGCTGCCTGTATAGAGGAGGAGTGGGTTAGTGTCTGGTAGGGGGCTGCCTATGGATAGGAGTGGGTAGTGTCTGGTAGGGGGCTGCCTATGGATAGGAGTGGGTTAGTGTCTGGTAAGGGGCTGCCTGTATAGAGGAGTGGGTTAGTGTCTGGTAGGGGGCTGCCTGTATAGAGGAGTGGGTTAGTGTCTGGGAGGGGGCTGCCTATGGATAGGAGTGGGTTAGTGTCTGGTAGGGGGCTGCCTATGGATAGGAGTGGGTTAGTGTCTGGTAGGGGGCTGCCTATGGATAGGAGTGGGTAAGTGTCTGGGAGGGGGCTGCCTGTATATCAAATCAAATCAAATGTATTTATATAGTCCTTCGTACATCAGCTGATATCTCAAAGTGCTGTACAGAAACCCAGCCTAAAACCCCAAACAGCAAGCAATGCAGGTGTAGAAGCACGGTGGCTAGGAAAAACTCCCTAGAAAGGCCAAAACCTAGGAGGAAACCTAGAGAGGAACCAGGCTATGTGGGGTGGCCAGTCCTCTTCTGGCTGTGCCGGGTGGAGATTATAACAGAACATGGCCAAGATGTTCAAAAGTTCATAAATGACCAGCATGGTCGAATAATAATAAGGCAGAACAGTTGAAACTGGAGCAGCAGCACGGCCAAGTGGACTGGGGACAGCAAGGAGTCATCATATAGAGGAGTGGGTTAGTGTCTGGTAGGGGGATGCCTATGGATAGGAGTGGGTTAGTGTCTGGTAAGGGGCTGCCTGTATAGAGGAGTGGGTTAGTGTCTGGTAAGGGGCTGCCTGTATAGAGGAGTGTGTTAGTCTCTGGTAGGGGGCTGCCTATATAGAGGAGTGGGTTAGTGTCTGGTAGGGGGCTGCCTATGGATAGGAGTGGGTTAGTGTCTGGTAGGGGGCTGCCTATGGATAGGAGTGGGTTAGTGTCTGGGAGGGGGCTGCCTATGGATAGGAGTGGGTTAGTGTCTGGTAGGGGGCTGCCTATGGATAGGAGTGGGTAGTGTCTGGTAGGGGGCTGCCTATGGATAGGAGTGGGTTAGTGTCTGGTAGGGGGCTGCCTGTATAAAGGAGTGGGTTAGTGTCTGGGAGGGGACTGCCTATGGATAGGAGTGGGTTAGTGTCTGGTAGGGGGCTGCCTATGGATAGGAGTGGGTTAGTGTCTGGTAGGGGGCTGCCTATGGATAGGAGTGGGTTAGTGTCTGGTAGGGGGCTGCCTATGGATAGGAGTGGGTTAGTGTCTGGTAAGGGGCTGCCTGTATAGAGGAGTGTGTTAGTGTCTGGTAAGGGGCTGCCTGTGTAGAGGAGTGGGTTAGTGTCTGGTAGGGGGCTGCCTGTGGATAGGAGTGGGTTAGTGTCTGGTAGGGGGCTGCCTATATAGAGGAGTGGGTGAGTGTCTGGTAGGGAGCTGCCTATATAGAGGAGTGGGTGAGTGTCTGGTAGGGGGCTCCATATGGATAGGAGTGGGTTAGTGTCTTGTAGGGGGCTGCATATATAGAGGAGTGGGTTAGTATCTGGTAGGGGGCTGCCTATGGATAGGAGTGGGTTAGTGTCTGGTAGGGGGCTGCCTGTATAGAGGAGAGGGTTAGTGACTGGTAGGGGGCTGCCTATATAGAGGAGTGGGTTAGTGTCTGGTAGGGGGCTGTCTATATAGAGGAGTGGGTTAGTGTCTGGTAGGGGGCTGCCTATATAGAGGAGTGGGTTAGTGTCTGGTAGGGGCCTGCCTATATAGAGGAGTGGGTTAGTGTCTGGTAGGGGGCTGCCTATATAGAGGAGTGGGTTAGTGTCTGGTAGGGGCCTGCCTATATAGAGGAGTGGGTTAGTGTCAGGGAGGGGGCTGCCTATGGATAGTAGTGGGGGTTATTGTCTGGTAGGGGGCTGCCTATATAGAGGAGTGGGTGAGTGTCTGGTAGGGGGCTGCCTATGGATAGGAGTGGGTTAGTGTCTGGTAGGGGGCTGCCTGTTTAGAGGAGTGGGTTAGTGTCTGGTAGGGGGCTGCCTATGGATAGGAGTGGGTTAGTGTCTAGTAGGGGGCTGCCTGTATAGAGGAGTGGGTTAGTGTCTGGTAGGGGGCTGCCTATATAGAGGAGTGGGTTAGTGTCTGGTAGGGGGCTGCCTGTGTAGAGGAGTGGTTTAGTGTCTGGTAGGGGGCTGCCTGTATAGAGGAGTGGATTAGTGTCTGGTAGGGGGCTGCCTATATAGAGGAGTGGGTTAGTGTCTGGTAGGGGGCTGCCTATATAGAGGAGTGGGTTAGTGTCTGGTAGGGGGCTGCCTGTGTAGAGGAGTGGGTTAGTGTTTGGTAAGGGGCTGCCTATGGATAGGAGTGGGTTAGTGTCTGGTAGGGGGCTGCCTATATAGAGGAGTGGGTTAGTGTCTGGTAGGGGGCTGCTTGTGTAGAAGAGTGGGTTAGTCTGGTAGGGGGCTGCCTATATAGAAGAGTGGGTTAGTGTCTGGTAGGAGGCTGCCTGTATAGAGGAGTGGGTTAGTGTCTGGTAGGGGGCTGCCTATGGATAGGAGTGGGTTAGTGTCTGGTAGGGGGCTGCCTGTATAGAGGAGTGGGTTAGTGTCTGGTAGGGGGCTGCCTATGGATAGGAGTGGGTTAGTGTCTGGTAGGGGGCTGCCTACATAGAAGAGTGGGTGAGTGTCTGGTAGGGGGCTGCCTATATAGAGGAGTGGGTTAGTGTCTGGTAAGGGGCTGCTTATATAGAAGAGTGGGTGAGTGTCTGGTAGGGGGCTGCCTATATAGAGGAGTGGGTTAGTGTCTGGTAAGGGGCTGCTTATATAGAAGAGTGGGTGAGTGTCTGGTAGGGGGCTGCCTTTATAGAGGAGTGGGTGAGTGTCTGGTAGGGGGCTGCCTATGGATAGGAGTGGGTTAGTGTCTGGTAGGTGGCTGCCTGTATAGAGGAATGGGTTAGTGTCTGGTAGGGGGCTGCCTGTATAGAGGAGTGGGTTAGTGTCTGGTAGGGGGCTGCCTATATAGAGGAGTGGGTTAGTGTCTGGTAGGGAGCTGCCTATATAGAGGAGTGGGTGAGTGTCTGGTAGGGGGCTCCATATGGATAGGAGTGGGTTAGTGTCTTGTAGGGGGCTGCATATATAGAGGAGTGGGTTAGTATCTGGTAGGGGGCTGCCTATGGATAGGAGTGGGTTAGTGTCTGGTAGGGGGCTGCCTGTATAGAGGAGAGGGTTAGTGACTGGTAGGGGGCTGCCTATATAGAGGAGTGGGTTAGTGTCTGGTAGGGGGCTGTCTATATAGAGGAGTGGGTTAGTGTCTGGTAGGGGGCTGCCTATATAGAGGAGTGGGTTAGTGTCTGGTAGGGGCCTGCCTATATAGAGGAGTGGGTTAGTGTCTGGTAGGGGGCTGCCTATATAGAGGAGTGGGTTAGTGTCTGGTAGGGGCCTGCCTATATAGAGGAGTGGGTTAGTGTCAGGGAGGGGGCTGCCTATGGATAGTAGTGGGGGTTATTGTCTGGTAGGGGGCTGCCTATATAGAGGAGTGGGTGAGTGTCTGGTAGGGGGCTGCCTATGGATAGGAGTGGGTTAGTGTCTGGTAGGGGGCTGCCTGTTTAGAGGAGTGGGTTAGTGTCTGGTAGGGGGCTGCCTATGGATAGGAGTGGGTTAGTGTCTAGTAGGGGGCTGCCTGTATAGAGGAGTGGGTTAGTGTCTGGTAGGGGGCTGCCTATATAGAGGAGTGGGTTAGTGTCTGGTAGGGGGCTGCCTGTGTAGAGGAGTGGTTTAGTGTCTGGTAGGGGGCTGCCTGTATAGAGGAGTGGATTAGTGTCTGGTAGGGGGCTGCCTATATAGAGGAGTGGGTTAGTGTCTGGTAGGGGGCTGCCTATATAGAGGAGTGGGTTAGTGTCTGGTAGGGGGCTGCCTGTGTAGAGGAGTGGGTTAGTGTTTGGTAAGGGGCTGCCTATGGATAGGAGTGGGTTAGTGTCTGGTAGGGGGCTGCCTATATAGAGGAGTGGGTTAGTGTCTGGTAGGGGGCTGCTTGTGTAGAAGAGTGGGTTAGTCTGGTAGGGGGCTGCCTATATAGAAGAGTGGGTTAGTGTCTGGTAGGAGGCTGCCTGTATAGAGGAGTGGGTTAGTGTCTGGTAGGGGGCTGCCTATGGATAGGAGTGGGTTAGTGTCTGGTAGGGGGCTGCCTGTATAGAGGAGTGGGTTAGTGTCTGGTAGGGGGCTGCCTATGGATAGGAGTGGGTTAGTGTCTGGTAGGGGGCTGCCTACATAGAAGAGTGGGTGAGTGTCTGGTAGGGGGCTGCCTATATAGAGGAGTGGGTTAGTGTCTGGTAAGGGGCTGCTTATATAGAAGAGTGGGTGAGTGTCTGGTAGGGGGCTGCCTATATAGAGGAGTGGGTTAGTGTCTGGTAAGGGGCTGCTTATATAGAAGAGTGGGTGAGTGTCTGGTAGGGGGCTGCCTTTATAGAGGAGTGGGTGAGTGTCTGGTAGGGGGCTGCCTATGGATAGGAGTGGGTTAGTGTCTGGTAGGTGGCTGCCTGTATAGAGGAATGGGTTAGTGTCTGGTAGGGGGCTGCCTGTATAGAGGAGTGGGTTAGTGTCTGGTAGGGGGCTGCCTATATAGAGGAGTGGGTTAGTGTCTGGTAGGGGGCTGCCTGTGTAGAGGAGTGGTTTAGTGTCTGGTAGGGGGCTGCCTGTATAGAGGAGTGGATTAGTGTCTGGTAGGGGGCTGTCTATATAGAGGAATGGGTTAGTGTCTGGTAGGGGGCTGCCTATATAGAGGAGTGGGTTAGTGTCTCTTAGGGGGCTGCCTATATAGAGGAGTGGGTTAGTGTCTGGTAGGGGGCTGCCTGTATAGAGGAGTGGGTTAGTGTCTGGTAGGGGGCTGCCTATATAGAGGAGTGGGTTAGTGTCTGGTAGGGGGCTGCCTGTGTAGAGGAGTGGGTTAGTGTCTGGTAGGGGGCTGCCTGTGTAGAGGAGTGGGTTAGTGTTTGGTAGGGGGCTGCCTATGGATAGGAGTGGGTTAGTGTCTGGTAGGGGGCTGCCTATATAGAGGAGTGGGTTAGTGTCTGGTAGGGGGCTGCTTGTGTAGAAGAGTGGGTTAGTGTCTGGTAGGGGGCTGCCTATATAGAGGAGTGGGTTAGTGTCTGGTAGGGGGCTGCTTGTGTAGAAGAGTGGGTTAGTGTCTGGTAGGGGGCTGCCTATATAGAGGAGTGGGTTAGTGTCTGGTAGGGGGCTGCCTGTATAGAGGAGTGGGTTAGTGTCTGGTAGGGGGCTGCCTATATAGAGGAGTGGGTTAGTGTCTGGTAGGGGGCTGCTTGTGTAGAAGAGTGGGTTAGTGTCTGGTAGGGGGCTGCCTATATAGAAGAGTGGGTTAGTGTCTGGTTGGAGGCTGCCTGTATAGAGGAGTGGGTTAGTGTCTGGTAGGGGGCTGCTTGTGTAGAAGAGTGGGTTAGTGTCTGGTAGGGGGCTGCCTGTATAGAGGAGTGGATTAGTGTCTGGTAGGGGGCTGCCTATATAGAGGAGTGGGTTAGTGTCTGGTAGGGGGCTGCTTGTGTAGAAGAGTGGGTTAGTGTCTGGTAGGGGGCTGCCTATATAGAGGAGTGGGTTAGTGTCTGGTAGGGGGCTGCCTATGGATAGGAGTGGGTTAGTGTCTGGTAAGGGGCTGCCTATATAGAGGAGTGGGTTAGTGTCTGGTAGGGGGCTGCCTGTGTAGAGGAGTGGGTTAGTGTCTGGTAGGGGGCTGCCTATGGATAGGAGTGGGTTAGTGTCTGGTAGGGGGCTGCCTGTGTAGAGGAGTGGGTTAGTGTCTGGTAGGGGGCTGCCAATGGATAGGAGTGGGTTAGTGTCTGGTAGGGGGCTGCCTGTATAGAGGAGTGGGTTAGTGTCTGGTAGGGGGCTGCCTGTGTAGAGGAGTGGTTTAGTGTCTGGTAGGGGGCTGCCAATGGATAGGAGTGGGTTAGTGTCTGGTAGGGGGCTGCCTGTATAGAGGAGTGGGTTAGTGTCTGGTAGGGGGCTGCCTGTGTAGAGGAGTGGTTTAGTGTCTGGTAGGGGGCTGCCTGTATAGAGGAGTTTATTAGTGTCTGGTAGGGGGCTGCCTATATAGAGGAATGGGTTAGTGTCTGGTAGGGGGCTGCCTATATAGAGGAGTGGATTAGTGTCTGGTAGGGGGCTGCCTATATAGAGGAATGGGTTAGTGTCTGGTAGGGGGCTGCCTGTATAGAGGAGTGGGTTAGTGTCTGGTAGGGGGCTGCCTGTGTAGAGGAGTGGGTTAGTGTCTGGTAGGGGGCTGCCTGTATAGAGGAGTGGGTTAGTGTCTGGTAGGGGGCTGCCTGTATAGAGGAGTGGGTTAGTGTCTGGTAGGGGGATGCCTATGGATAGGAGTGGGTTAGTGTCTCGTAGGGGGCTGCCTGTATAGAGGAGTGGGTTAGTGTCTGGTAGGGGGCTGCCTGTATAGAGGAGTGGGTTAGTGTCTGGTAGGGGGCTGCCTATATAGAGGAGTGGGTTAGTGTCTGGTAGGGGGCTGCCTGTATAGAGGAGTGGGTTAGTGTCTGGTAGGGGGCTGCCTAT
The DNA here is from genome assembly GCF_057628025.1 of Oncorhynchus mykiss. Lineage (NCBI taxonomy): Eukaryota > Metazoa > Chordata > Actinopteri > Salmoniformes > Salmonidae > Oncorhynchus > Oncorhynchus mykiss. The sequence continues at coordinate 90,945,196 of NC_143046.1, forward strand.
ATAGAGGAGTGGGTTAGTGTCTGGTAGGGGGCTGCCTGTATAGAGGAGTGGGTTAGTGTCTGGTAGGGGGCTGCCTGTATAGAGGAGTGGGTTAGTGTCTGGTAGGGGGCTGCCTGTATAGAGGAGTGGGTTAGTGTCTGGTAGGGGGCTGCCTGTATAGAGGAGTGGGTTAGTGTCTGGTAGGGGGCTGCCTGTATAGAGGAGTGGGTTAGTGTCTGGTAGGGGGCTGCCTGTATAGAGGAGTGGGTTAGTGTCTGGTAGGGGGCTGCCTGTATAGAGGAGTGGGTTAGTGTCTGGTAGGGGGCTGCCTATATAGAGGAGTGGGTTAGTGTCTGGTAGGGGGCTGCCTATATAGAGGAGTGGGTTAGTGTCTGGTAGGGGGCTGCCTATATAGAGGAGTGGGTTAGTGTCTGGTTGGGGGCTGCCTATATAGAGGAGTGGGTTAGTGTCTGGTAGGGGGCTGCCTGTATAGAGGAGTGGGTTAGTGTCTGGTAGGGGGCTGCCTATATAGAGGAGTGGGTTAGTGTCTGGTAGGGGGCTGCCTGTATAGAGGAGTGGGTTAGTGTCTGGTAGGGGGCTGCCTGTATAGAGGAGTGGGTTAGTGTCTGGTAGGGGGCTGCCTGTCTGTGTCTGAGGTTAGCGTTGTTTCAGATGTGTACCTGTGTTCTGGTGAATGGCTGTTGACTGTTAGCCTACCTACAGTCAATGGGTGTGTTGACTGTTAGCCTACCTACAGTCAATGGGTGTGTTGACTGTTAGCCTACCTACAGTCAATGGGTGTGTTGACTGTTAGCCTACCTACAGTCAATGGGTGTTGACTGTTAGCCTACCTACAGTCAATGGGTGTTGACTGTTAGCCTACCTACAGTCAATGGGTGTTGACTGTTGCCTACCTACAGTCAATGGGTGTTGACTGTTAGCCTACCTACAGTCAATGGGTGTTGACTGTTGCCTACCTACAGGCAATGGGTGTTGACTGTTGCCTACCTACAGTCAATGGGTGTTGACTGTTGGCCTACCTACAGTCAATAGGTGTTGACTGTTAGCCTACCTACAGTCAATGGGTGTTGACTGTTAGCCTACCTACAGTCAATGGGTGTTGACTGTTAGCCTACCTACAGTCAATGGGTGTTGACTGTTAGCCTACCTACAGTCAATGGGTGTTGACTGTTAGCCTACCTACAGTCAATAGGTGTTGACTGTTAGCCTACCTACAGTCAATGGGTGTTGACTGTTAGCCTACCTACAGTCAATGGGTGTTGACTGTTAGCCTACCTACAGTCAATGGGTGTTGACTGTTAGCCTACCTACAGTCAATGGGTGTTGACTGTTGCCTACCTACAGTCAATGGGTGTTGACTGTTAGCCTACCTACAGTCAATGGGTGTTGACGGTTGCCTACCTACAGGCAATGGGTGTTGACTGTTGCCTACCTACAGTCAATGGGTGTTGACTGTTGGCCTACCTACAGTCAATGGGTGTTGACTGTTGCCTACCTACAGGCAATGGTTGTGTTGACTGTTAGCCTACCTACAGTCAATGGGTGTTGACTGTTAGCCTACCTACCTACTCTCTGTACAGTTTCCGGTGTTGTTTATGTGCAGTCTGGATGAGAGGAGTGTTAGACTAGACTACATGGTGTCTGTGTACAGCACTGTTACCTTCCTCCTGTCTGTGCTGTGGGGTCTGGGTTTTTCAAGAGGTCTGTGGAGTCTGTTGGGTTGAGATCTGTGTTTGTATGGGCCGGAGAGGTGGAGGGTTGTAGGGGTGTATGAGGTATGTCTTAGCTAGTGTTTATGGTTGTTTAGTGTTGGCTGTAGTTACAGTTGAAGTCAAATACATTTAAACTCCGTTTTACACAATTCCTGACATTTAATCCTAGTAAAAATTCCCTGTTTTAGGTCAGTTAGGATCACCACTTTATTTTAAGAATGTGAAATGTCGCAATAGTAGTAGAGATAATTATTTTGTCCCATTCCTCCTGACAGAGCTGGTGTAACTGAGTCAGGTTTGTAGGCCTCCTTGCTCACACACGCTTTTTCGGTTCTAACCGCAAATTTACTATAAGATTGAGGTCAGGGCTTTGTGACGGCCACTCCAATACCTTGACTTTTGTTGTCCTTAAGACAAAACTATAGTTTGTTTAAACAAGAAATGTGTGGAGTGGTTGAAAAACGAGTTTTAATGACTCCAACCTAAGTGTATGTAAACATCCGACTTCAACTGTACATTATTGTTGTTACTGGAAAACCAGTCTCATCTCCGAGGCTCTGGATCACTTCCTGTTTGTCATAAGACACTGACTCAGGAGGGATGACATCACAGCAGTTATGGGAAGGAGCGATGACATCATAGCTATACCTTGTCAGATCTGTCAGGGAAATGCTGAATACTTGTTGAAATGAAGCCCTGGTCAAAGAAGTGCACTATATAGGGGATAGATTGCCATTTGGGAATGTCCTTATGTGTACTTCACAGTCCACACTGAGGACTTGACCTGGTTTAGTACTAACTCTGTGAGCTGGTATGGCCCTGTTCGGTACCAGACTCAGTGGTGTAGCTGTTAGCTGGTATGGCCCTGTTTGTTTCCAGACTCAGTGTTATAGCTGTTAGCTGGTAGGGCCCTGTTTGTTTCCAGACTCAGTGTTGTAGCTGTTAGCTGGTAGGGCCCTGTTTGTTTCCAGACTCAGTGTTGTAGCTGTTAGCTGGTAGGGCCCTGTTCGGTACCAGACTCAGTGGTATAGCTGTTAGCTGGTAGGGCCCTGTTTGTTTCCAGACTCAGTGTTGTAGCTGTTAGCTGGTAGGGCCCTGTTCGGTACCAGACTCAGTGGTATAGCTGTTAGCTGGTAGGGCCCTGTTTGTTTCCAGACTCAGTGTTGTAGCTGTTAGCTGGTAGGGCCCTGTTCGGTACCAGACTCAGTGGTGTAGCTGTTAGCTGGTATGGCCCTGTTTGTTTCCAGACTCAGTGTTGTAGCTGTTAGCTGGTAGGGCCCTGTTCGGTGCCAGACTCAGTGTTGTAGCTGTTAGCTGGTAGGGCCCTGTTTGTTTCCAGACTCAGTGTTGTAGCTGTTAGCTGGTAGGGCCCTGTTTGTTTCCAGACTCAGTGTTGTAGCTGTTAGCTGGTACGGCCCTGTTTGTTTCCAGACTCAGTGTTGTAGCTGTTAGCTGGTACGGCCCTGTTTGTTTCCAGACTCAGTGTTGTAGCTGTTAGCTGGTAGGGCCCTGTTTGTTTCCAGACTCAGTGGTATAGCTGTTAGCTGGTAGGGCCCTGTTTGTTTCCAGACTCAGTGTTGTAGCTGTTAGCTGGTTGGGCCCTGTTTGTTTCCAGACTCAGTGTTGTAGCTGTTAGCTGGTAGGGCCCTGTTCGGTACCAGACTCAGTGGTGTAGCTGTTAGCTGGTATGGCCCTGTTTGTTTCCAGACTCAGTGTTGTAGCTGTTAGCTGGTAGGGCCCTGTTCGGTGCCAGACTCAGTGTTGTAGCTGTTAGCTGGTAGGGCCCTGTTTGTTTCCAGACTTAGTGTTGTAGCTGTTAGCTGGTACGGCCCTGTTTGTTTCCAGACTCAGTGTTATAGCTGTTAGCTGGTAGGGCCCTGTTTGTTTCCAGACTCAGTGGTATAGCTGTTAGCTGGTAGGGCCCTGTTTGTTTCCAGACTCAGTGGTATAGCTGTTAGCTGGTAGGGCCCTGTTTGTTTCCAGACTCAGTGGTATAGCTGTTAGCTGGTATGGCCCTGTTTGGTGCCAGACTCAGTGGTATAGCTGTTAGCTGGTAGGGCCCTGTTTGTTTCCAGACTCAGTGGTATAGCTGTTAGCTGGTAGGGCCCTGTTCAGTACCAGACTCAGTGGTATAGCTGTTAGCTGGTTGGGCCGTGTTCGGTACCAGACTCAGTGTTATAGCTGTTAGCTGGTAGGGCCCTGTTTGTTTCCAGACTCAGTGGTATAGCTGTTAGCTGGTACGGCCCTGTTTGTTTCCAGACTCAGTGGTATAGCTGTTAGCTGGTAGGGCCCTGTTTGTTTCCAGACTCAGTGGTATAGCTGTTAGCTGGTAGGGCCCTGTTTGTTTCCAGACTCAGTGGTATAGCTGTTAGCTGGTATGGCCCTGTTCGGTGCCAGACTCAGTGGTATAGCTGTTAGCTGGTAGGGCCCTGTTCGGTGCCAGACTCAGTGGTATAGCTGTTAGCTGGTAGGGCCCTGTTTGTTTCCAGACTCAGTGGTATAGCTGTTAGCTGGTATGGCCCTGTTCGGTGCCAGACTCAGTGGTATAGCTGTTAGCTGGTATGGCCCTGTTTGGTGCCAGACTCAGTGGTATAGCTGTTAGCTGGTAGGGCCCTGTTTGTTTCCAGACTCAGTGGTATAGCTGTTAGCTGGTAGGGCCCTGTTCGGTACCAGACTCAGTGTTATAGCTGTTAGCTGGTAGGGCCCTGTTTGTTTCCAGACTCAGTGGTATAGCTGTTAGCTGGTAGGGCCCTGTTTGTTTCCAGACTCAGTGGTATAGCTGTTAGCTGGTAGGGCCCTGTTTGTTTCCAGACTCAGTGGTATAGCTGTTAGCTGGTAGGGCCCTGTTCGGTGCCAGACTCAGTGGTATAGCTGTTAGCTGGTAGGGCCCTGTTCGGTGCCAGACTCAGTGGTATAGCTGTTAGCTGGTAGGGCCCTGTTTGTTTCCAGACTCAGTGGTATAGCTGTTAGCTGGTAGGGCCATGTTTGTTTCCAGACTCAGTGGTATAGCTGTTAGCTGGTAGGGCCCTGTTTGTTTCCAGACTCAGTGGTATAGCTGTTAGCTGGTAGGGCCCTGTTCGGTGCCAGACTCAGTGGTATAGCTGTTAGCTGGTAGGGCCCTGTTTGTTTCCAGACTCAGTGGTATAGCTGTTAGCTGGTAGGGCCCTGTTTGTTTCCAGACTCAGTGGTATAGCTGTGAGCTGGTAGGGCCCTGTTCGGTGCCAGACTCAGTGGTATAGCTGTTAGCTGGTAGGGCCCTGTTCAGTACCAGACTCAGTGGTATAGCTGTTAGCTGGTTGGGCCGTGTTCGGTACCAGACTCAGTGTTATAGCTGTTAGCTGGTAGGGCCCTGTTTGTTTCCAGACTCAGTGGTATAGCTGTTAGCTGGTACGGCCCTGTTTGTTTCCAGACTCAGTGGTATAGCTGTTAGCTGGTAGGGCCCTGTTTGTTTCCAGACTCAGTGGTATAGCTGTTAGCTGGTAGGGCCCTGTTTGTTTCCAGACTCAGTGGTATAGCTGTTAGCTGGTATGGCCCTGTTCGGTGCCAGACTCAGTGGTATAGCTGTTAGCTGGTAGGGCCCTGTTCGGTGCCAGACTCAGTGGTATAGCTGTTAGCTGGTAGGGCCCTGTTTGTTTCCAGACTCAGTGGTATAGCTGTTAGCTGGTATGGCCCTGTTCGGTGCCAGACTCAGTGGTATAGCTGTTAGCTGGTATGGCCCTGTTTGGTGCCAGACTCAGTGGTATAGCTGTTAGCTGGTAGGGCCCTGTTTGTTTCCAGACTCAGTGGTATAGCTGTTAGCTGGTAGGGCCCTGTTCAGTACCAGACTCAGTGGTATAGCTGTTAGCTGGTTGGGCCCTGTTCGGTACCAGACTCAGTGTTATAGCTGTTAGCTGGTAGGGCCCTGTTTGTTTCCAGACTCAGTGGTATAGCTGTTAGCTGGTAGGGCCCTGTTTGTTTCCAGACTCAGTGGTATAGCTGTTAGCTGGTAGGGCCCTGTTTGTTTCCAGACTCAGTGGTATAGCTGTTAGCTGGTAGGGCCCTGTTCGGTGCCAGACTCAGTGGTATAGCTGTTAGCTGGTAGGGCCCTGTTCGGTGCCAGACTCAGTGGTATAGCTGTTAGCTGGTAGGGCCCTGTTTGTTTCCAGACTCAGTGGTATAGCTGTTAGCTGGTAGGGCCATGTTTGTTTCCAGACTCAGTGGTATAGCTGTTAGCTGGTAGGGCCCTGTTTGTTTCCAGACTCAGTGGTATAGCTGTTAGCTGGTAGGGCCCTGTTCGGTGCCAGACTCAGTGGTATAGCTGTTAGCTGGTAGGGCCCTGTTTGTTTCCAGACTCAGTGGTATAGCTGTTAGCTGGTAGGGCCCTGTTTGTTTCCAGACTCAGTGGTATAGCTGTGAGCTGGTAGGGCCCTGTTCGGTGCCAGACTCAGTGGTATAGCTGTTAGCTGGTAGGGCCCTGTTTGTTTCCAGACTCAGTGGTATAGCTGTTAGCTGGTAGGGCCCTGTTTGTTTCCAGACTCAGTGGTATAGCTGTGAGCTGGTATGGCCCTGTTTGTTTCCAGACTCAGTGGTATAGCTGTTAGTTGGTAGGGCCCTGTTTGTTTCCAGACTCAGTGGTATAGCTGTTAGCTGGTAGGGCCCTGTTTGTTTCCAGACTCAGTGGTATAGCTGTTAGTTGGTAGGGCCCTGTTTGTTTCCAGACTCAGTGGTATAGCTGTTAGCTGGTATGGCCCTGTTCGGTGCTAGACTCAGTGGTGTAGCTGTTAGCTGGTAGGGCCCTGTTTGTTTCCAGACTCAGTGTTGTAGCTGTTAGCTGGTAGGGCCATGTTTGTTTCCAGACTCAGTGTTATAGCTGTTAGCTGGTATGGCCCTGTTTGTTTCCAGACTCAGTGGTATAGCTGTTAGCTGGTAGGGCCCTGTTTGTTTCCAGACTCAGTGGTATAGCTGTTAGCTGGTATGGCCCTGTTCGGTGACAGACTCAGTGTTGTAGCTGTTAGTTGGTACGGCCCTGTTTGTTTCCAGACTCAGTGTTGTAGCTGTTAGCTGGTAGGGCCCTGTTCGGTGCCAGACTCAGTGGTGTAGCTGTGAGCTGGTAGGGCCCTGTTTGTTTCCAGACTCAGTTGTATAGCTGTTAGCTGGTAGGGCCCTGTTTGTTTCCAGACTCAGTGTTATAGCTGTTAGCTGGTAGGGCCCTGTTTGTTTCCAGACTCAGTGGTATAGCTGTTAGCTGGTATGGCCCTGTTTGTTTCCAGACTCAGTGTTATAGCTGTTAGCTGGTATGGCCCTGTTTGTTTCCAGACTCAGTGGTATAGCTGTTAGCTGGTATTGCCCTGTTTGTTTCCAGACTCAGTGTTGTAGCTGTTAGCTGGTAGGGCCCTGTTTGTTTCCAGACTCAGTTTTGTAGCTGTTAGCTGGTATGGCCCTGTTTGTTTCCAGACTCAGTGGTATAGCTGTTAGCTGGTATGGCCCTGTTTGTTTCCAGACTCAGTGTTATAGCTGTTAGCTGGTTGGGCCCTGTTTGTTTCCAGACTCAGTGGTATAGCTGTTAGCTGGTAGGGCCCTGTTTGTTTCCAGACTCAGTGGTATAGCTGTTAGCTGGTAGGGCCCTGTTTGTTTCCAGTCTCAGTGGTATAGCTGTTAGCTGGTTGGGCCCTGTTTGTTTCCAGACTCAGTGTTGTAGCTGTTAGCTGGTAGGGCCATGTTTGTTTCCAGACTCAGTGTTATAGCTGTTAGCTGGTATGGCCCTGTTTGTTTCCAGACTCAGTGGTATAGCTGTTAGCTGGTAGGGCCCTGTTTGTTTTCAGACTCAGTGGTATAGCTGTTAGCTGGTATGGCCCTGTTTGTTTCCAGACTCAGTGGTATAGCTGTTAGCTGGTATGGCCCTGTTTGTTTCCAGACTCAGTGTTGTAGCTGTTAGCTGGTAGGGCCCTGTTTGTTTCCAGACTCAGTTTTGTAGCTGTTAGCTGGTATGGCCCTGTTTGTTTCCAGACTCAGTGGTATAGCTGTTAGCTGGTATGGCCCTGTTTGTTTCCAGACTCAGTGTTATAGCTGTTAGCTGGTTGGGCCCTGTTTGTTTCCAGACTCAGTGGTATAGCTGTTAGCTGGTAGGGCCCTGTTTGTTTCCAGACTCAGTGGTATAGCTGTTAGCTGGTAGGGCCCTGTTTGTTTCCAGTCTCAGTGGTATAGCTGTTAGCTGGTTGGGCCCTGTTTGTTTCCAGACTCAGTGGTATAGCTGTTAGCTGGTAGGGCCCTGTTTGTTTCCAGACTCAGAGGCATAGCTGTTAGCTGGTTGGGCCCTGTTTGTTTCCAGACTCAGTGTTGTAGCTGTTAGCTGGTAGGGCCCTGTTTGCCGTGTGTGTGTGTGTGTGTGTGTGTGTGTGTGTGTGTGTGTGTGTGTGTGTGTGTGTGTGTGTGTGTGTGTGTGTGTGTGTGTGTGTGTGTGTGTGTGTGTGTGTGTGTGTGTGTGTGTGTGTGTGTGTGTGTGAGAGAGAGAGAGAGAGTAAGAGTAGAGTAGTTTTAAATCATTCAGGATGCTTCCTCCTCCTGGAGCAGCAGCATGGTGAACTGGGCTACATCCCAAATGGTTACCCAAGACTCTAAAAAGTAGTGCACTATATACTACAAAAGTAGTGCACTATATAGCGGATAGGGTGCCCTTTGGGTTGTGTCCTTGGTCTCAGGCTCAGGCTGAGTATTGTATAAAACACAATGAATCTTTAATTTCATCTTGCTTGGTGCTCTTCAACTAGTCCACCAAAGCACTTAGTACCAAGGATGCTTAAGCAATAGAGTGAGCAATAGTCCCTATTCAAATGGAACAGCTCATACTCTGCAGTACCACAGAAATAGTGCTCTGTTGTTGTAGTACAGACGAGTGTAGTGTATCTGTTTTTAGTAATAAGAGCAGCAGTAATGTAGTAGTGCAGCTGTTCCTATATGAGTAACACTATAGGACTACTATAGGACTACTACCTACTATAGGACTACTACAGGACTACTACCTCCTATAGGAAAACTACATACTATAGGAATACTATAGGACTACTATAGGACTACTACCTACTATAGGACTACTACCTAGTGTAGGACTACTACCTACTATAGGACTACTACCTCCTATAGGAATACTACATACTATAGGAATACTATAGGACTACTATAGGACTACTACCTACTATAGGACTGCTACAGGACTACTACCTACTATAGGACTACTACAGGACTACTACCTACTATAGGACTACTACAGGACTACTACCTACTATAGGACTACTATAGGACTACTACCTACTATAGGACTACTATAGGACTACTACCTACTATAGGACTACTACCTACTATAGGACTACTATAGGACTACTATAGGACTACTATAGGACTACTACCTACTATAGGACTACTACAGGACTACTACCTACTATAGGACTACTATAGGACTACTACCTACTATAGGACTACTATAGGACTACTACCTACTATAGGACTACTACCTACTATAGGACTACTATAGGACTACTACCTACTATAGGACTACTACCTACTATAGGACTACTACCTACTATAGGACTACTACCTACTATAGGACTACTATAGGACTACTACCTACTATAGGACTACTACCTACTATAGGACTACTACCTACTATAGGACTACTACCTACTATAGGACTACTACCTACTATAGGACTACTATAGGACTACTACCTACTATAGGACTACTACCTACTATAGGACTACTACCTACTATAGGACTACTATAGGACTACTACCTACTATAGGACTACTACCTACTATAGGACTACTACATACTATAGGACTACTACCTACTATAGGACTACTACATACTATAGGACTACTACCTACTATAGGACTACTACCTACTATAGGACTACTATAGGACTACTACATACTATAGGACTACTACCTACTATAGGACTACTACCTACTATAGGACTACTACCTACTATAGGACTACTACATACTATAGGACTACTACCTACTATAGGACTACTACATACTACAGGACTACTACCTACTATAGGACTACTACCTACTATAGGACTACTACCTACTATAGGACTATTACATACTATAGGACTATTACATACTATAGGACTACTACCTACTATAGGACTACTATAGGACTACTACCTACTATAGGACTACTATAGGACTACTACCTACTATAGGACTACTACCTACTATAGGACTATTACATACTATTGGACTATTACATACTATAGGACTACTACCTACTATAGGACTACTATAGGACTACTACCTACTATAGGACTACTATAGGACTACTATCTACTATAGGACTACTACCTACTATAGGACTATTACATACTATAGGAATACTACATACTATAGGACTACTACATACTACAGGACTACTACCTACTATAGGACTACTACCTACTATAGGACTACTATAGGACTACTACCTACTATAGGACTACTATAGGACTACTACCTACTATAGGACTACTACCTACTATAGGACTATTACATACTATAGGACTATTACATACTATAGGACTACTACCTACTATAGGACTACTATAGGACTACTACCTACTATAGGACTACTATAGGACTACTACCTACTATAGGACTACTACCTACTATAGGACTATTACATACTATAGGACTATTACATACTATAGGACTACTACCTACTATAGGACTACTACCTACTATAGGACTACTACAGGACTACTACCTACTATAGGACTACTATAGGACTACTACCTACTATAGGACTACTATAGGACTACTACCTACTATAGGACTACTACCTACTATAGGACTACTACAGGACTACTACCTACTATAGGACTACTATAGGACTACTACCTACTATAGGACTACTACCTACTATAGGACTACTACAGGACTACTACCTACTATAGGACTACTACCTACTATAGGACTACTACCTACTATAGTACTACTACCTACTATAGGACTACTACCTACTATAGGACTACTACATACTATAGGACTACTACCCACTATAGGACTACTACCTACTATAGGACTACTACATACTATAGGACTACTACCTACTATAGGACTACTATAGGACTACTACCTACTATAGGACTACTATAGGACTACTACCTACTATAGGACTACTACCTACTATAGGACTACTACATACTATAGGACTACTACCCACTATAGGACTACTACCTACTATAGGACTACTATAGGACTACTACATACTATAGGACTACTATAGGACTACTACCTACTATAGGACTACTACCTACTATAGGACTACTACATACTATAGGACTACTACCCACTATAGGACTACTACCTACTATAGGACTATTACAGGACTACTACCTACTATAGGACTACTACCTACTATAGGACTACTACCTACTATAGGACTACTACATACTATAGGACTACTACCTACTATAGGACTACTACATACTATAGGACTACTACCCACTATAGGACTACTACATACTATAGGACTACTACATACTATAGGAATACTATAGGACTACTACCTACTATAGGACTACTACCTACTATAGGACTAATACATACTATAGGACTACTACCCACTATAGGACTACTACATACTATAGGACTACTACATACTATAGGACTACTACATACTATAGGACTACTACCCACTATAGGACTACTACATACTATAGGACTACTACAGGACTACTACATACTATAGGACCACTACATGATATAGGACTACATGCTAATATAGGACTACTACATACTATAGGACTACTACCTACTATAGGACTAATACATACTATAGGACTACTACCCACTATAGGACTACTACATACTCTAGGACTACTATAGGACCACTACCTAATATAGGACTACTACCTGATATAGGATTACTACCTACTATAGGACTACTACCTGATATAGGACTACATCCTAATAGAGGACTACTACCTAATATAGGACTACTACCTGATATAGGATTACTACCTACTATAGGACTACTACCTGATATAGGACTACTAACTACTATAGGAATTCTACCTACTATAGGACTACTACCCACTACTACCTACTATAGGACTATTACCTACTATAGTACTACTACATACTATGGGACTACTACCTACTATAGGACTACTACCCACTACTACCTACTATAGTACTACTACATACTATGGGACTACTACCTAATATAGGACTACTATAGGACTACTACATACTATAGGACTACTACATACTATAGGACTACTACCTAATATAGGATTACTACCTCTACCTACTATAGGACTACTACCTACCCTAGGACTACTATAGGACCACTACCTACTATAGGACTACTACCTACTATAGGACTACTATAGGACCACTACCTACTATAGGACCACTACCTACTATAGGACTACTACCTATTATAGGACTACTACCTACTATAGGACTACTACCTACTATAGGACTACTACCTACTATAGGACTACTACATACCATAGGACTACTACCTACTATAGGACTACTATAGGACTAATACCTACTATAGGACTACTACATACTATAGGACTACTATAGGACTACTACCTACTATAGGACTACTACCTACTATAGGACTACTACATACTATAGGACTACTACCTACTATAGGACTACTACATACTATAGGACTACTACCTACTATAGGAATACTATAGGACTACTACCTACTATAGGACTACAACCTCTTATAGGACTACTATAGGACTACTACCTCTTATAGGACTACTACCTAATATAGGACTACTACCTACTATAGGACTACTATATGACTACTACATACTATAGGACTACTATCTACCCAGACCACCAGTAGTGAACTAACCTCCTGTCCTCTGTCATCCAGTAGTGTCTAACCTCCTGTCCTCCAGATCACTAGTAGTGAACTAACCTCCTGTCCTCCAGATCACTAGTACTGAACTGACCTCCTGTCTTCCAGACCACTAGTAGTGAACTAACCTCCTGTCCTCCAGACCACTAGTAGTGAACTAACCTCCTGTCTTCCAGACCACTAGTAGTGAACTAACCTCCTGTCCTCCAGACCACTAGTAGTGAACTAACCTCCTGTCTTCCAGACCACTAGTAGTGAACTAACCTCCTGTCTTCCAGACCACTAGTAGTGAACTAACCTCCTGTCCTCCAGACCACTAGTAGTGAACTAACCTCCTGTCCTCCAGACCACTAGTAGTGAACTAACCTCCTGTCCTCCAGACCACTATTAGTGAACTAACCTCCTGTCCTCCAGACCACTAGTAGTGAACTAACCTCCTGTCCTCCAGACCACTAGTAGTGAACTAACCTCCTGTCCTCCAGACCACTAGTAGTGAACTAACCTCCTGTCCTCCAGACCACTATTAGTGAACTAACCTCCTGTCCTCCAGACCACTAGTTGTGAACTAACCTCCTGTCCTTTGTCCTCGAGACCAATAGTTGTGAACTAACCTCCTGTCCCCCAGAACACTAGTAGTGAACTAACCTCCTGTCCTCCAGACCACTAGTAGTGAACTAACCTCCTGTCCTCCAGACCACTAGTAGTGAACTAACCTCCTGTCCTCCAGACCACTAGTAGCGAACTAACCTCCTGTCCTCCAGACCACTAGTAGTGAACTAACCTCCTTTCCTCCAGACCACTAGTAGTGAACTAACCTCCTGTCCTCCAGACCACTAGTAGCGAACTAACCTCCTGTCCTCCAGACCACTAGTAGTGAACTAACCTCCTGTCCTCCAGACCACTAGTAGCGAACTAACCTCCTGTCCTCCAGACCACTAGTAGTGAACTAACCTCCTGTCCTCCAGACCACTAGTAGTGAACTAACCTCCTGTCCTCCAGACCACTATTAGTGAACTAACCTCCTGTCCTCCAGACCACTAGTAGTGAACTAACCTCCTGTCCTCCAGACCACTAGTAGTGAACTAACCTCCTGTCCTCCAGACCACTAGTAGTGAACTAACCTCCTGTCCTCCAGACCACTAGTAGTGAACTAACCTCCTGTCCTCCAGACCACTAGTAGCGAACTAACCTTCTGTCCTTTGTCCTCCAGACCACTAGTAGTGAACTAACCTCCTGTCCTCCAGACCACTAGTAGTGAACTAACCTCCTGTCCTCCAGACCACTAGTAGTGAACTAACCTCCTGTCCTCCAGACCACTATTAGTGAACTAACCTCCTGTCCTCCAGACCACTAGTTGTGAACTAACCTCCTGTCCTTTGTCCTCGAGACCAATAGTTGTGAACTAACCTCCTGTCCCCCAGAACACTAGTAGTGAACTAACCTCCTGTCCTCCAGACCACTAGTAGTGAACTAACCTCCTGTCCTCCAGACCACTAGTAGTGAACTAACCTCCTGTCCTCCAGACCACTAGTAGCGAACTAACCTCCTGTCCTCCAGACCACTAGTAGTGAACTAACCTCCTTTCCTCCAGACCACTAGTAGTGAACTAACCTCCTGTCCTCCAGACCACTAGTAGCGAACTAACCTCCTGTCCTCCAGACCACTAGTAGTGAACTAACCTCCTGTCCTCCAGACCACTAGTAGCGAACTAACCTCCTGTCCTCCAGACCACTAGTAGTGAACTAACCTCCTGTCCTCCAGACCACTAGTAGTGAACTAACCTCCTGTCCTCCAGACCACTATTAGTGAACTAACCTCCTGTCCTCCAGACCACTAGTAGTGAACTAACCTCCTGTCCTCCAGACCACTAGTAGTGAACTAACCTCCTGTCCTCCAGACCACTAGTAGTGAACTAACCTCCTGTCCTCCAGACCACTAGTAGTGAACTAACCTCCTGTCCTCCAGACCACTAGTAGCGAACTAACCTTCTGTCCTTTGTCCTCCAGACCACTAGTAGTGAACTAACCTCCTGTACTCCAGACCACTAGTAGTGAACTAACCTCCTGTCCTCCAGACCACTAGTAGTGAACTAACCTCCTGTCCTCCAGACCACTATTAGTGAACTAACCTCCTGTCCTCCAGACCACTAGTTGTGAACTAACCTCCTGTCCCCTGTCCTCTAGAAGTGAACTAACCTCCTGTCCTCCAGACCACTAGTAGTGAACTAACCTCCTGTCCTCTGTCCTCTATTAGTGAACTAACCTCCTGTTCTCCAGACCACTAGTAGTGAACTAACCTCCTGTTCTCTGTCCTCTATTAGTGAACTAACCTCCTGTCCTCTGTCCTCTAGTAGTGACCTAACCTCCTGTCCTCTGTCCTCTAGTAGTGAACTAACCTCCTGTCCTCTGTCCTCCAGACCACCAGTAGTGGCAGCAGCAGGATGAGTTCAGACGGGGGTGGCCGGCCGGCCAAGGTGGGTTCCCGGGTGGAGGTGATTGGGAAGGGGCACCGCGGAACAGTGGCATATATCGGTGCAACGCTCTTCTCCACAGGGAAGTGGGTGGGAGTGATCCTCGACGAGTCGAAGGGGAAGAACGATGGCACAGTCCAGGGGAAGAGATACTTCACCTGCCATGAGAACCATGGCATCTTCGTACGGCAGTCACAGGTAGGTACCGCAACTGGGTTCTGGTGACTATTATCAATGAACAGAACAGACAGGCCTGTGTGGGTTATGGTGACTATTATCAATGAACAGAACAGACAGACCTGTGTGGGTTATGGTGACTATTATCAATGAACAGAACAGACAGGCCTGTGTGGGTTATGGTGACTATTATCAATGAACAGAACAGACAGAACAGACAGGCCTGTGTGGGTTATGGTGACTATTATCAATGAACAGAACAGACAGGCCTGTGTGGGTTATGGTGACTATTATCAATGAACAGAACAGACAGGCCTGTGTGGGTTATGGTGACTATTATCAATGAACAGAACAGACAGAACAGACAGGCCTGTGTGGGTTATGGTGACTATTATCAATGAACAGAACAGACAGAACAGACAGGCCTGTGTGGGTTATGGTGAGCCTGCAGTAGGTGTGAGCTACAAAGGTTGCTGTGGATACCAAAATAATTCATATTCAGTTGCTTTGTGATCAGATTTCATCCCTCTTTCTCTCTCCTCTCCTCTTCTCCTCTCCTCCTCCCTCCATCAGATCCAACTGGTTGATGATGGAGCAGACACCACCTCTCCTGATACCCCAGAACCGGCCTCCAACAAGGTCCCCAAACACGGTGATGACACAGAGACAGAACGTACAGAGACAGAACACACAGAGACAGAACGCACAGAGACAGAACGCACCGAGACAGAACGCACAGAGACAGAACACACAGAGACAGAACACACCGAGACAGAACACACCGAGAGAGAACACACCGAGACAGAACACACCGAGACAGAACACACAGAGACAGAACACAGAGAGACAGAACACACCGAGACAGAACTCACCGAGACAGAACACACAGAGACAGAACACACAGAGACAGAACACAGAGAGACAGAACACAGAGAGACAGAACACACAGAGACAGAACACACAGAGACAGAACACACCGAGACAGAACAGACAGAGACAGAACACACAGAGACAGAACACACAGAGACAGAACACACCGAGACAGAACACACCGAGATAGAACACACAGAGACAGAACACACAGAGACAGAACACAGAGAGACAGAACACAGAGAGACAGAACACACAGAGACAGAACACACAGAGACAGAACAGACCGAGACAGAACAGACCGAGACAGAACACACCGAGACAGAACACACAGAGACAGAACACACCGAGACAGAACACACCGAGACAGAACACACCGAGACAGAACACACCGAGACAGAACACACCGAGACAGAACACACCGAGACAGAACACACAGAGACAGAACACACCAAGACAGAACACACCGAGACAGAACACACAGAGACAGAACACACAGAGACAGAACACAGAGACAGAACACACCAAGACAAAACACACAGAGACAGAACACCGAGACAGAACACACCGAGACAGAACACAGAGAGACAGAACACAGAGAGACAGAACACAGAGAGACAGAACACAGAGACAGAACACAGAGACAGAACACAACGAGACAAAACACACAGAGACAGAACACAGAGACAGAACACACAGAAACAGAACACACAAAGAGACTTGAGGATCAGAGAGGCTTGAGGATCAGAGAGACTTGAGGATCAGAGAGACTTGAGGATCAGAGAGGCTTGAGGATCAGAGAGGCTTGAGGATCAGAGAGGCTTGAGGATCAGAGAGGCTTGAGGATCAGAGAGGCTTGAGGATCAGAGAGGCTTGAGGATCAGAGAGGCTTGAGGATCAGAGAGCTTGAGGATCAGAGAGGCTTGAGGTGAAAGGATGTGAACTTGTGAGGGACAGGGCAGGAGAGGTGTGTGTGTGAACATCTCTCTCTCGCTATTAGAGACCAGAGACTATGTCTGAGGTACTGCTTGGTATAGAGGTGCCAATGGGCCGTTGCCATGGTTACAACTCATTGCTGCAGTGAAGGGGAGATATTCTGTTTTTGGAAATGACACAGAGAGAGGAGAGATAGAGATAGAGAGAGAGGAGGAGAGAGAGAGGAGAGAGAGAGAGAGAGAGAGAGAGGAGAGAGAGAGGAGAGAGGAGAGAGAGAGGGGAGAGAGAGAGA